>NC_084738.1:25310219-25575219 GCF_033978785.1 Entelurus aequoreus
CAATGGTAGTTACGGCCATGTGTACAGTAAATAGATTTCATTTTTTATCTATTTGTGTCAGAATCCAAAGAAACCGATCATCATCTCAAAACTACAATAAAAAATTTAAAAAACTATTTACCTTAGTGATATCAGGCTCAATGGAGGTATCTCTCAGAATCTCCTCTCCTAGAAGAGACAGCGATGGTCTAGCCCTGGAAGAGCCCATTCTTATAAGCAGGAGTCCGAGTAAAAAGCCCAACGCCAGCCCCAAAGCCAGACCAGAGGAGTATGGATTCAGAGGTAGGGTTAAATAGCCATAGGATAGAACTGCCACACAGAATAAACTCATGCATGGTGGAGGATTAGGTGGGTGGTAGGTCCTAAGTGGCGGTGATGCAATCCGAGGCAGTCTCTTTGTCTGTTGGTGAGTATCAGTGGAAAAAACATGCAGTATGTCTCCATCTGAATAAAATCGTAGCTCTTCATTCCTGTGACGTTTGCAATGATGCACAGGGCACGTGCTGCGGGGGCTTCTTCCAGGATACCTAACCGAAGACCAGTCAAAAATCTCACCCTCTGTTCTGCCACTGCTCTTCACAGGAGATTCTGAGGGCCCCGTATCTGTGCTACTTTCCCTGCCTAAACCTCTGGAGATGACCTGGGTAGTCTTAAACTGGTGCTTGGGGCTTCCCGTGCTGTCTTCTCTCATGATCTTGTTGAACATACTGCTCAGTGGCTCGTGGACTGCCTCAGAGAGTTTACGTTTGGTGTCCTCTAGTTCCATTTTGAAGAAGCCACCTTTCAGACCCTCTCCACTGGGTGAAAGCATGCTAGGGGATGGCGGCGCTGTCCGAGAGTCCCCGCTGCTTCGGGTCTTGGGTTGCGTAAGCTGCTTCAACAGGTGAAGGTTGAGACGGGAGTCCGATTTAGACTGCGACACCTCAGGCTCAGATCGTGAGAGTTCGGTGGAGATGGATTTCACAAGGCTGAGAAGGGGTTTCGGTCTAAGGGTGGAGGCTTCTCTTAGTTCCAACTCTGTTGAGAGCGACTTTACCAAACTGGCCAAGGGTCGATGAGTGGGGGAGGAAGGGCCTGGAGAGAGGAAGCCGGGGACTGTAGTGGAACAATTCCCGAGAGAACCGGGAGACGAGGGTGAAAGTGGAACGTGGAACCCTTGGGACACCCTGTCATCACTAGAAACATGCTTCTGACTTGAATGAGACACTGAGGGGTAGTACTCATCGTGATCAAGCGAGAAGATGAGCTCGCTCTCATCCAGGCTGCTCCACTCTCCTTCTGTTCCCGTCAGCTGGATAACGATCCCTCGAGGTTGGTGGCGCTTCGTTCCAAGCATGTTAGGAAGAACATCTGGGTTGTGGGTGTCCTGGAGAGGTCTTCTACCTCCTCTTGCATCCTCCTCACATCCTTGCTCCCAATTGTTTCCACTTGCTGCCATTTCGTGACTACATGACACAGCCAAGGCACCTAAAAGTCACTGCAAGAGAAGAAGCACGGAACACAGTCAGCGGAATTATTACGCCTGGGGGGCAAAACAAATGAAAGCAGACAAGGGATGAGCAATGCATTCATACCTCATTTTGCCTCTTTGTCAAAAAAAAACTGCTTGCCATCTTGCCAATTAGGTATTAGTCTGTGGTGATTGAACGTCATACAGTTGAGCTGTTGAGTGGGAATTTGTGTGCTTGAGTCTGGTGTGGGAATCGGTGCCAAGTCAGTGCCTCTCCCAAAGCTGATGCTCCACATTTGAATGTGAGGCAGGCATGCAAAAATAGACTAGACAAGCTCTCAAGCTCGCAGGTTGCACAAACAAGAGCAACTGTATGCATTTTAAGAGTTTTATTGCAAGTGAAGTTTGTGCACCAATATGAGGAATTCAAAAAGACATCTGGACTAAATAAATGATGGTGTTTGTTTCCCATAATGTTTTGAAAATTTTGCAGTGTTTTTGCCTAGTAAATCATGCAGAAAGAGGTCATCAGGCTTCAAATGTTTTGTTTTAGTTGATCCCGAAGGTGTTTGGATAAGATGGAGTTCAGGCCTCTTTAAGGTTGGGCTTCGTTTGAATTTGAACGATTCCGGTTCTGATTCTTATTCCTCGTTTCGATTCCGGTTCCTAACGAGTCTCGATTTCATCTCTCATGGTTTTGATCGGTGTTTCTTAACCAATGTCTGCGCCGTGATTGCGCCCCTAGAGGCCGCAGAAAATATATGTTTCTCAGATGTGGTCCATATGGGCCGCAGTGGTACTCATTTGCAATACACTTTTCCACCACCTGTGGCAGTAATAAAATCTTAACAAACAGAAGAAGTCTAAAGCTAAAGTCATTGTGAAGTTTCTTAAGCACAAAAAGTATGACTAAAGTGGTGAAGCTGTTTTTCATTTGCGTTTACATTTTTAATGACAGTTTAGTTAAGAAAAATATGCAATATTATTATTTGTTATTAATTTTTCTACCACCTGGCAGTAATACATATCTTAAACTATCAGAAGAAGTCTAGAGCTAAAGTCATTGAAAAGTTTCTTAAGCGCAAAAAGAATGACTAAAGTGGTGAAGCTGTTTTTCATTTGCATTTTAATTTTATTGACGGTTTAGTTAAGAAACATATGCAATATTATTATTTGTTAATAATTTTTCTACCACCTGGCAGTAATAACATTCTTAAACAAACATAAGAAGTCTAGAGCTAAAGTCATTGAGAAGTTTCTTAAGCGCAAAAAGTATGACTAAAGTGGTAAAGCTGTTTTTCATTTGCATTTTAATTTTTTTGACAGTGTAGTTAGGAAACATATGCAATATTATTATTTGTTATTAATTTAGCTGGCATTTATTTATTTTAGCACTGCGTAATTGTATGTAGATTTCTTTTCAACCGTTTTTTATGAGTCCCTTCTTTTGCACTATATTTGATTTGTATTTAATTTTGTAATCAGTCTGACGTAAGCTTTGATAGTAATCTTTGTGATTAACACATGGTTTCATATCATTTGACAGGGTTTTTCCTGTCAACCTGTAAGTAAGTTAGATATAATTATTCAATATGATTCAAACAAGGAGTACGATTACTAATTCAGTGTTTATATTTGAGTAGGCCCCGGGCCCTTCTGTGGTGGAAAAGTTGGTCCCCAAGGTCAAAGAGATTAAGAATCCCTGGTTTAAATGAGGGTGCAAAACCAAAGTTATTTTTTGATGAAACATCTCCTTTATTCATTCTTCGCACATGTTTGGCGGCTATTTCTTTCGGTCAAGCATCAAAACTAAGAATCCAAATTAAGAAGAATTAAAGGATTCCAGGAATATTGGAATGTTAGTCCTGGTTTCTATCAACCCTCGATGCCCAACCCTACTTGTCCCACACCAAACCCAACCAACCAAGCCTTTATGATTTGTGTATATGCCAAGACAGTAATGGGCCTCACTAAACTGTGCAAAAAGATGATTCAGGGGGTATTTTTGTTATTGTTTGAGACATGGTTATTTCTGAGTATGGTTTTCTTTGAGGACCTATTTCCTGCACTTCCCTATAAATAGTTGTAGAACGCATAAACAAGTAGTAAAACGCATAAACAAGCTCATATAACTAAAAGTTGCAATCAACGTGGTCAAATCTGGAAAACCCAAGCGAGCCTTTGCTCTTTATGGGAGCTAAAGCGTCCTTTAGACCAATCAGATTTATGTAACAATATTACAGGTTTGTGTGGCACGATTTCAACCAATTCCACAGCAGATGGTGGATTGTGACTAATCTGCTCGCACCCAAACTGCATGCCAGAGAGATAAAACCTCCAAGTCACACATGCAGACATTAGAGCGTCGACATAGATTTTCACATGGGTGGGAGGAAGGAGGACCAGAAGGGTGACAGAATGTTCACACACGTCCTGTGACTGGGATCTGAATAGCAAGTCTATCTGATTGAAAGTTTGCACCTTCCATGGATTGCGTTAGTGTTTAGCATTAATCTCTAAGATAACGGAACGCTTGTGATTTAAACACGTGTAAGTTAAAGTCTTCTGCAGATATTACTTGTATTGTACAAATATAGACGCCACTGTTTCAATCACTACTATCATGGCTCCTTCAATACTGCATGTGTGTAGTATCTAAAAGTAAAATCTGCCACAAGTATAACATTTTGAAAAAAAGAAATGATGCAAAGAAAATTTTCGTTAGCCTGTCAATGGGGTTGTCCATTGCGTGTTAGCATTAAGCTAGTGGCATAAGAGCCAACCTTTATTCTGATGATCTTGCATTACTTTTTTCAGGCTATACCAAAGTTTATTGCCGATATAATATATAATTCCTACATGTATGTGCACTTCATGTGTATATTAATGTACATTTCTTTTGTGTGCTTAGTTTTACAATAATTACATCAATGAACAATCTCAAATTGGAAGTTTTTTTAATCTGTAATTTAAAGGACGGTTTACCTATCTGACAAACTAAATTCCAACATTCAGAATAATACATGTAAATAAACGAGGGGAGCACAAAGTGCAGCCAGTGTTACATTGTAGTAAAAAATAAACAGCCACACTTGAAATCTAGCGCGAAACAATAACATTTAACAAGAAAAAGATGTGCTTGTCACGGCAGATGCGCAATTCCGCATGCCATCTGCAGCAAGCGCAGCCGGCAGCTCCGCTAGGAGCGCGCCGGGACACGCCCCTGCTCGCTCTTCCCGCATCGCAGCCACCCTGCACGGCTGCAGGCAATTAGCAATCCGCGCATCTGGGTCTGATGAGGGCAAACGGAATAAAGACCAGCGGACCCGAAGATCCAGTGCCGGAACCTAGTTCACTCTTGTAGTAAGCATCCCGTCTCTGGCTTCCCTCCTGGTACCTGCTCTCTGTGCTTTCCCTCTGCCCGTGTCTTATGTCCTCTGTGTTCCCCGCAGTATTCCCTCAGTATCCTGTGATCGACCTGTGTGCCTCGACTTCCCACCGGACTTAACTGCTTCCCTCGATCCTCGACCCCCGTTTGGACACGGACCTTGTCACCTCTCTCCAGCCCCCGACCTCTCGCTTGCCCACAGACTGTCTTCTTGCCTTGCCCCTCTGGACTGTCGAAGGATTCCTCCAACATGCACGTACAACGACCTCTGGTAACATTCATATTGCTAATTCTTCACATCGTCTTGCACCATTCACTTAGAGTAGCATATACACGCCAACATATCATCAGCTTCAATAAACCTATTGAACTGATCCCTGCCGTTGTGTCGTCTCCTTCCCCCGCCGTACGTTACAATGCTGATACTAATAAATACTAACAATATTTGTCTTTAAATATATGTGTAATTTTTGTAGCCTTTTTTAAAAAACAACATGTGTCATATCTATTTAAGCAATTTTGTAGCTCCAGTACAAAAGTGTACTGCCTCAAATATGCTCCCTTGACAACATTGGGCTACATTTTGACTCAATATACAGACGTTATGGTGTTTGTGTTCTGCAATCTCGTCAAACATGACCAGCTACGATCTCCGATTAACGTTAATTCAGAGTTTAACGTGAAATCTGACAAATCACACTGCAGGGCTTATTGGCTAAGCCAACTTTTGGCAGGACGTGTTTTCAAGTGAGCTCATCTCAACGCTCCCAAAGTCCTTTTCAATGTCAAAAATCTACCGATTTAGTGCGAGGCAAGAGGTCACTGGAAGATTTGATGTCAACATGCATACTCGTCATGAAATTAAAATGACTAAAAAGGTCATAAAGCACATACAGTAGCTGAAATGAAAACAGCTGGCTTAGTACTGTATACAGAGAAGAACATATGGTCTGGTCTTAACTCTCACTTGTTGTAGAATCATTATTTAAAGCAGTTCACAACTTGATGAGTTGTGTGGTCATGTGGAAACCTGTTGAACTATTTTGTACTAATTGAAAGACATAAAATGGAATTTGTACCCTGTCATAGTTTCCCGGATGGCAAGCTAAGACTTGTGGCAACTACAACAATTATTAACAAGTTTCTGAAATTCTAATAAACACACATGTCACAGTGCTGCATGCATGTGTCAACTTACTACATAAGCTTATACGTTTCAGATTAAACCGTTTATATATCAACATTCGGTCAGTTCAGCCTCATGGGTTATATTGCACTTCTTTGCTGTGCCAAAAGATGATATGCAGGACATAGATGGAGTTTACTCACCTGCATGCTGTGCATGGCAACAGGATCAATTTGATGGTCACAGTTGTCTTCAGAGTCCATCTTCCATTTGTCTGTGCAAGGACTGCGTAGTGAGGAGGAGTCGCCGTGCACACACACACACACACACACTCTCTCTCTCTTTCATACACATCTCTTTCTCATGCCGCCACACACACCTTCTCTTAAGCCAACTGCCTGTATCCAGATGTGTCATGCGCTGCCGAGAATCACAGCTCACCAACTGATTATGAAAAGCATGGCCGCCCTGCATGATAATCCAGATTTAGAGTAGGGCAGCCCCAACAGATGCACACAAACAAACCCTCAAACAAACACACACACACGCACACGCAAACAAACTCTCACACACACACAACTCCAGTGAGCATGGTAAAGGCTGCTGTACCAGAATTGTCTTCATTACTGAGTCCAGTGCAACGCTTTTCCTCTGGTTCTCCCTTCATCTTGGCCTATATAGGGAGAAAGAAACACAGTCAGCCCCTGATATGACAGTATGAGGGACGGGGTCGAGTGGTGTTCAGGCTCCAGCTGCGTGGGTAAAGGACAATAACTTCCATCCATCACTGACTAAAGGAGGTGTCTTTAAGTAGATGAAGAACAGAGTAATAACCATGGGGCCCATTACATTTAATTTGATCTGCATCGATATGTATCTATATGGGCATTGACAAGAGAATAGGAGACGAATAAAAAGGGCCACATTTGAATTCTGATTTGCATCAAAATCCAATTAGTTTCTGCTTTCAAAATAGATGTGATAGTTTTTTTGAAGTTTATTTCATCATTTTATCACATGTGGTTTACACATAATTCAAACTTCAAGTGCAATATAATGTTCCACCTTCCCAGGGTGCTGGACTTATTCCATCCTCAGAAGTGCGAAAATCCTATGCACGGAAGGCCAGATTTGACAGGGATTGTCCATAGCCGTGCAATGCCGCCTATAAAGCCCTTAAAAAAACATCCAAACATCTCCATTAAAGGCCTACTGAAACCCACTACTACCGACCACGCAGTCTGATAGTTTATATATCAATGATGAAATCTTAACATTGCAACACATGCCAATACGGCCGGGTTAGTTTACTAAAGTGCAATTTTAAATTTCCTGCAAAATATCTGCTGAAAACGTCTTGGTATGATGACGCTGCGGATGTGACGTCACGAGTTAGACAGGACATTTTAGTCCAGCATCGCGGCCAGCTTAAAGTCGTCAGTTTTCATCGCAAAATTCCACAGTATTCTGGACATCTGTGTTGGCGAATCTGTTGCAATTTGTTCATTGCATTATGGAGAAAGAAGCTGAGCAAGCAAAGAAGAAAGTTGTCGGTGCGAAGCGGAGTATTTTGCGAGGGAAGTCAGCAACACAACACAGCCGGTGTTTCATTGTTTACATTCCCGAAAGATGCAGTCAAGATCGAAGAACTCGGACAACAGAGACTCTTACCAGGAGGACTTTGACTTCGATACACAGACGCCTTTAGAGAACTGGGACAACACAGACTCTTACCAGGATTACTTTGATTTGGATACACAGACGCAGACGTGGTACCGTGAGTACGCAGCTGTGGCTTCTTATGATGTAATTCCTGACGTAATTAAGGGCCTTATTCTACTAGGTGCGCAATTGCGCGGATTTTGGCTGCGCAGTATTCTCCCCAGCACATTTTTTCAGAACTCCGGCTCTTGTGAGGAGCAGAACGAGGTCCCAGGAACGGAGGAAATTGACTGGTCCGCTCTATTAAATTTGACAAAGTCGGCCAGAAACGTGGCACACATCTCGTGGCGGCATGGCAAGTGAGGATATCAGTAGCAGGTAGAGGTGTGGGTTCTCATACGTATGGAGTCTTCTGCAAATTCTATTTCAAGTAAACAATGAGAAACGATTACCAGTTGCGAGCCGTTCATTTAGGAGCAGTTTTTTTTACTGCATATTCAGCTATAGCGGATGCAATTGCCCACGTTACTAGAGAATGAGTCATACTTTTAGGGGATCTGCACCTTTTTTTTGTGATTTTGCCAATTGTTCAAAATCATTATATAAGACAAGAAAACAGATGTATTTTTTAAATGCATTCTAACTCGTAAATAAACATAAATAAAATTCCGCTTACAAAGGAGTCAATGGGAGGTCCTCTATTACGTCCATGAAAGCCTCTAAATAACCATCCAAAAAGCACCACCAATGCTCCAATTACATTTCGTGACCTAAATTTTATAATAAGCGCTAACGCAGACAAACTATTTTTAGCAACGCATCGTCACAGAGCACTAACTACCTTGTTGCTGCTATATTGACGTCTTGAGCTGGTGAGCTGCTTTCTCGCCTCGGAGCTCATACTACATTTTTTAGAGATCATAAATAATGTCTCTCACCTTGGTAGTGGAGGTAGGGGGACAAAATCCGACAAGTTGGTGAACTTTGCTACATTTGGTTGTTTAAATGTGCTGTATAAATAAAGTGGATTGAAAGTGGATTGGATAAATGTATACATTTATATATATTTGATTTACCGGTATATATATTTATAAAATCCCCTGAAGAGCAGAGAAACCTGCGAAACAGGCTTGTCGGGATGAAATAGCCTCTGTGTTTTTTCCTGACCTAACGTGTGTGTATATATATATATATATATATATATATATATATATATATATATATATATATGTGTATGTATATATATATATATATATATATATATATATATATATATATATATATATATATATATATATATATATATATATATATATATATATATATACAGTATATATATATATATATATATATATTTATTTATGTATTTTTTCTTTAATTATTATTTTTGTATTATGATTCAGTTTTCAGGTTTGGTGTTCTGATATGTAAAAGATCAAGCTTACACACACAAAGTAGGGTAATGTTTTGTATTCGCACTTTTATTACATCTTAATTTTTTTTCTAGTTTTGTTAATAATTTTCATATTCATTAATACATTTTATTCTTTCTTATTATTTGTGTATTTGTTTCTGTATCGTTAAAATGCTCTGGTGCCACATTTTTGGGGGTGGGTGAGGAAAACATTCTAACTAGTTATGTCACGGTCAAAGAACGGAAATATTAAACTGCCTTATGGAATTTTTACAATGACAACAAAAATACATTCATAGTCAATATTTCAGAAATATTTCCCACCAATAGAGTAATATTTGTGTACATTTAGATTATTCTGATCCATATTGTATCTTACAACTTATAATATAGTGATATGTTCTTGTTAAAATAAAACGGTTAAAAAATTAACTATAAAAATGAGCCAGTCTTTTGAACTACTCTTTGACAGGAACAGCTCCTCAAGAACCGGCTCCCTTCAAAAACCCATAAATCCCATCTTTAGTAGCAGGCAGAGAAGTGCATTCACGAAAATCGGAACTGCGAACATCAACATTTAAACACAAGCGGTCGTTTCAAGGTGACCACCAGATCAACTACTAACATTCATTCGTGCAATCGTCTCATTTCTATACAAAAAAGAGCAGTGGCCAAGATGCCCCAATTCAGTTGTGTATGATACAAGTGTGGCATCTCTTTATATGTACTGTTTTTACTGTACTGCATTCAAATATTAAAATACTGTTCTAAATACAGTGCATCTGGAAAGTAAGCACAGCGCTTCAATTTTTTCCACATTTTGTTATGTTACACTAATTCCAAAACGGCTAAAGTTCATTTTTTGTCCTCAAAATTCTACAGTCAATACCCCATAATGACAATATAATAACGTTTTTTGGGGGGGAATTTTTTCAAATATATTAAAAATACAAAAATAAAACATTCACATGTACATACGTATTCACAGCCGTTGCTCAATACTTTGTTGATGCACCTTTGGCAGCAGTTACAGCCTCAAGTCTTTTTAAATATGCCATTTTGTCATCATGCACACGACAAACACTAATGCCTGTTGTGTCCAATTCAGTTGTGAGCACAGTGCCGTGAGTACGGGGTTAAATCAATCTGATTCAAGTCTGGGCTCCTGCTAGGCCTGAAGCCACTCCTTTGACATCTTGGCTATGTGCTTAGGGTCGTTGTCCTGCTGAAAGATGAACCGTCGTCTCAGCCGGAGTTCAAGAGCGCTCTGGAACAGGTTTAATCCAGGATGTCTCTGTACATTGACGCATTCATCTTTCCCTCTATCCTGACTAGTCCCTGCCGCTGAAAAACATCCCACCAGGATGATGCTGCCACCACCATGCTTCACTATAGGGATAGTTTTGGCCTGGTTATGAGCGGAGCCTGGTTTCCTCCAAACATGATGCCTGGCATTCATGCCAGAGTTCAGTCTTTGTCTCATCAGACCAGATATTTTTGTTTCTCATGGTCTGAGAGTATTTCAGGTGCATTTTGGAAAACTTTTTACGAAGCAACGACTTCCGTCCGACCACTCTGACATACAGGCCTAAATTGGTGGATTACTGCAGAAATGGTTGTCCTTCTAGAAGGTTGTCGTCTCTCCAGATTGAAATACTGTAGCTCTGACAGAGTGACCGATCAGGTTCTTGGTCACCTCCCTGACGGCTAACCAGCTCTGTCTGGAGTGTCCTAGTGATTCCAAACTTTTTTTCTATTTATGAATGATGGAGGCCATTTTTCTGTGTGCCTCCACCCAATCCTGTTATATATATATAATTATATCTCCAATGTGTGTATTTTTCAGCTTGATTTGCCATTTCATTTCATTTCTGGCTCTTGGTATCATTAGTTTGTATAATTGTGTCTTGTTGTTTATATGTATATGTACAGCTTCTTTGTTTGTACACTACGACGATAGTGGGCATATTTCAGAGATGGTTGTGATTTGATTGGGAGAGAGAGAAGGGCCATCGCGTCCACATGTGCCACCATCTTGGATTAATCATGATTAATTACATTTTAAACTGTAATTATTTTTTTTTATTTGACAGCACTGAAATTAAGTGATGCCCTTAACTGCATTGTTTTCAGTGTCCAACAGGGGATGCTCTGACACAGATCACAGGATGTCCACTTCGTATTGTTACTCCACTGAAGACCTTTGTAAAGACGCCACACAGCGATGCAGTGAAGTGCCCTTAAGGCCAAAACACACTTTTACCAGAAACCTTCTCTGTGTGTGTGTGTGTGTGTGTGTGTGTGTGTGTGTGTGTGTGTGTGTATGTTTGTGTAACCCAGCTGCCAAAATGAGACAAATGAGACGGGTGTCATTCTGGTCTTGTAACGATTGTTGTTCTAAGAAGAAGTCTCCTGCTTCTTCTCTGTGTTTTCACCCTCAGAATGAGCCATTGCCTTAATGTGACATCTTTGAAGGAGTGTTTTATTAATAAATAAGTAATCCAAAAAGTCAAAATAAGGTAAGTCAGCAGAGCAAAGTGAAAGTAATTACACATGTAATTAAATTGGGGGACAAAAAAGACGATGTTTCACCATCATCATCCTTCTCCTCACGAGGTCATGCGTACGTCTGGCGTAATGGCGGAGCTTTGATCCTCCCTGCTGTTGACAAGCACCTGCTGGGATATGTCGCTTTGCCGTTTCCATAGCGACTCTTCCCCTGGCTTAACTTGGTGGGTGTCTCCATCTGCAGTTAGAGGCGGGATCAAGCCGCCTGGCTGGACGTCTTCGATGACGAGACGTTCGACTTCCGCGGAAGAAAGGCCATGAAGTTGTGATGGTGAGAGTTCGCCTTTTGGATGAGTGGGCAGACAGGAGGATTGTGGGTAATGCAGCTCCTCACTGATGGGGTAATAAAAGGTGGAGGACGACGCTGTGGCAGCGGGAGGTGACGGCTCAGCTTCATCCTGGGGAAGAAAGAAAGATGGCAGAGGTAAGATGTATTAGGATGAAGATGACGAAAGACTGCATTCATTTATGACTCATGTATGGATAAGCGGTTACTGGGATTTACTTTAGTAGGACACCTGAGCCTGAAGATGACATCACAGCAGAGTCCTCTGAGCCACAATAGAGTTAATTACATGATGACGAGTGTCAGAAGATGACAATGGCGGCAGGCAAGAATTACGACGCGTTAACAACATTCAGTCGTCATGCACACTACAAACACTAATGCCTGTTGTGTCCAATCCAGTTGTCAGCACAGTACGGGGTTAAAAGTAACAGGATCACATACATGTTATAATGGCTGCTGCAGAATGGCGTATATCTGCAGTATATCTGCATACATGTACAGGACAAACGCCCGGTTAGATGCATGTGAGAACACAATTGACTGCTTGACCATGTTTGGTGGATGATCATGTGCCTTGACAGCGAAACCATCATGCGGTAAAACATGAAGGGGCGTCATCATCAGGACCACGCTCGTCAAAGTAAGACTTCCAAGAAGAGAGGAAGTAAAAAACTTGCAGTGTCATGTTTGAGCCACAAGACGACGCTCACACACACCTGATTGACAAGAACACGAGGACTCATCTCTCACTGTGAAGCAACATTCTTGTTCCACATCACCTCGGTTGTGTCGTGTACCAAGACATGTTTGAAACACTATGGCGCAGCACTCACCGTGTTGATGGAGTGGCCGGGTCCCCGCTGTGCCACGATGGCGCCGGAGAGGGCTTTGATCCAGCTGTGCATGTCCTCTGGACTGTCAGTCTGACAAAATAAAACATGTCATGATGTGTAGCTATAGTTTCGCTTCGTATCCTGGAGAAAAAAGGTGTGTGGGGTGATTACCTGCAAGTAGAATGTTCTGGAGCTGGTGATCATCTCAAACAGGTTGTCCCTCATCATCAGCTCACTGTAGAACACATTGTTTAGGTGTAAGGATCTAAAAGTTACTTTATTTTCTTCTGCAGCCTAACTAGGCAGCAAACTAGAAGTCTAATTAAAAAGTGCACCGTGCTGGTAGGATCACTCTAGCCCAGTGGTTCTCAACTGGCTTGGCTGCAGGACACACTATCACCCTTTAATGATAAGCGGTGACTCAAATCGCAGAGATTTTACAAATATAATTTATTTATTGAGGTAGTGCAAAATTACTCAAAGTGCAAGCAGTAAACACGTTTAATGAACATATTAGAAATCAGGGTATTCTTTAAATAGTCGACCATTCAATTCGGAGGAGTCTGATTCGACTATTAACTTCCCCCTCTGTGTGACGCAAGAGAGTTAATACCCGCTGAGACCCAGCGTACAGCAAGGGTGTTGGGAGGATAAATCGATTGTGTTCATCGTGTCTTCTATAAATATTTAGTAAAAAACTCTTGTGTACAGACAAATAGTGTTTAGAGAGTAAGACGGAATTCACATCTGCTTTCAATTTCGCTGCTTCCAGTCACTGCTTCCTGGTGTGACGTCACATGTCTGAATTAAACAACTGGCAGTGTTTTGGTCCGACAGACACTTTTCATCCAACCTGTTGGAGTTTGAGAGGTGCTGCAAAGAGGAATGGGCTAACCTGCCCGAAGATAGGTGTGTCAAGCTTGTGGCATTGTATTCAAAAAGACTTGAGGCTGTATTTTCTGCCAAAGGTGCATCAACAAAGTATGGAGCAAAGGATGTGAATAATTGTGACTTTTTTTTCTTTGAAAAATCACAAAAAGGCGCTAGCTAACAGCATGATTGCAAATTGTTGATCGCTTCTCTGGGACTGCTTTTGTGAATGTGCAAATATATAATAAACATGTACGAGTGTACTAGACAGCCATGAGTTACAGTCTTATTTGTTAAAAAGAGATGTATTCAATTTAATTTGTAATTGTGAGAAATATGTTAATGTTTATATTCTACTCAATATTTTAGGATTATATTGTTTTATTCTATTAAGTAGATTACTAAAAAAGTGTTTTGGTCTTCTTCTATGACAGCAGGTTTTAAATAGCACGGCAGAACCTTTGTCGCTACCTTAAGGAGTATTAAGATATGACATCTTGCTGCAGGAAAGAGACCAAGACTGACAGAATTATAATAAACTATTTGATTACCTCTGTTTGCACTCCTGGACTTTAAGAATGTCCTTTAGATGGATGACTCGCAATGCCCCCCTGTCCTGTCAGAAGGCAGAGAGAGCAGATGCTTAATCAGTTAGCGACATCACTTGTGCACATGCCAAGTTGAATGAAGCTACAAACTCACCAAGTCTGACTTGAAGTAGCTGAGAGCATTTTCATCCAGGATAAAGTACCTGCGCTTCCATGTTTTCATCTGAGAAAGCGTCAACATAATACCAGGAGAAGTTGTCAACAGTATGTTTGTTTAAGTTGTGTACTTCTGACATGATAAAAACAGGCTGTGTTGGTGTGGGTGGGTGTGTGGCTCACCACAGCTCCCTGTTTTACACAGTACCCCGCCTTGATGACGGCCTGGTCTTGCGCTTCTCTGGACAGGAAGTAAGGTGACTGGTTGTGGCCCCGCCTTAAACCTCCACGCTCTACCCCATCCTGCCCCTCGCCCCGCTCCTACCGCACAACAAAGTAGACGTGCACATAGACTCAAGCATTTGTTTGAACTTCACTGTGTTGGAGATGCCATGATAATAAATTCAAATAATAATTATTTGTATTTTTTTAATGTCAAACATTAGCATTACCATAAAACACAGCAACACTGCAGAGTCACTGTTTGTTGTAAAGTCAAGTTTTCCAGTCTGGAACTCAAAGCAGTGATCAAGCATGTCGAGGCGTGCACACGTAGCACATGCATCCACGCATACCAGCGCACGCGTCCAGGCGTGTCAGGACAGCACCAAATGAAAGCCTCACCTGAGTAGCTGTGACGATGGGCACTCCTCCAATGATTTCAGTCTTGTAGGAGACTCCCAGGACTTCCTGTTGGGTGTCTGCCACCATAGCCACGCTGACCTTTGGCACCTGGAAGTAAGCAACAACCGCGCTGACTCATAACATAGGCTGTTGTCTTGATAAACACCCACCCAGAAAAAATTAATAATTCCTAAAAGACATTCATTCTTAAACTGAAACAACTCTTTCAGTAACTCTGTCTCTTAAAGAAAGAGGACTGATAATGTGTCTGCTTCGGGCTGTGGGTCCTCATTTGGAAATGTTGCCTCGGACAAGAAAATTGCCTCAGCAGGGGGAAAATATGTTTACGCCCTTTTACCGTAACTCTTGGTATTTCAATAAGGCAGACGCCCGACATTGAAACCACCAAAAAAAGATCATGCAAATACACAGATTAGGTATACCATACACTGCACCACAATGTTCAGTACATGCTTTGCTCTTCTTTTGGATATATTGTATTTGTTAGAGTCTAAACATCTTATTTCCCCCTAAATCCGGGCATTGGAAGTGTTAACATTCTGGAGTGTTTGAAACTCATGCAACTTAAAATTTCTACATTACTACTCAAATATAGGCTAAAACGGTCTACAAAAAAAATCCCATATTGAATTTCTAGTTGGGTTGGTTATCTGTAAAGGGTAAGATCAATTATTATGTTATGCATTTTATCGCAAAAAAACATTTTAACAAAAAAGCCAAAAATACTTTTCAGCAAACATTAATTTTTCAGAGATATTCATCAACATTCCATGCATCAGTCAAAGGACAGTTGCTTTTAAAATAGCTCCTTGTCGAACTAACTTAATACAGAATACATTGCAGTATGAAGAAGAACCTCCAGGTTCTGTAACAGCTTCTTCCCTCAGGTCGTAAGACTATTGAACGCATCATAATAATCCCCTCAATTCCCCCCAAAAATGGATTAACTCGCTGGAATATAAAGACAATATAACATACATCCATAAACGTGGATGCATATGCAAAACTGCAATAATCTGTACAATAATCTATTTATTTATATCTGCACCTTATTGCTTTTTTATCCTGCACTACCATGAGCTAATGCAACGAAATTTCGTTCTTATCTGTACTGTAAAGTTCAAATTTAAATGACAATAAAAAGGAAGTCTAAGTATAGAGCAAAGGTTGCTTGCAATTCAGCTTCTCAATTTTTGTAAAAGATTAGGACATTATATATCTACACAAAAATAAAAAACATGTTTATTTTTCTGTGTGCTAATAATTTGTTCCTTTTGTTTTGTAAACAATATTGTATTTTTATGGTTATTGTCTGATTCTATACTACTAATGATTGTATGTATCTAATGTAGAGATGTGTTTTTTTTATGTGGTAGGATTGGTCATGTATGATTGTGTGTATTTATGTTTGTTTAGTGTTGTACATGTATCAAAGCATTGTGAAATGTTAGACCTCAGGAAGAATAGCGGCTGCTAATGCAGCTGCTATTAGTGATCTTAATAAACAAACCTGCAGGCTAGCAGGCTGCTCTGTACATAAACATGCTATGCTCCAATCAGGTAGCATTGACCATTTATGGATGATAGTGGAAAGAGTAGCGGGAGGACACCGGGGTCGTGAGTGCAATGTTTTGGAAAGGAATTCAGGCACTGTTTTGTAAATGAATGTCAGATATTATACGTTTGAGTAAATTGGTGTCTCACAGTTATCTTGGTGGCTTTGTTGAGAGCAGCGATCCATTCCACCAAGTCTTGTTGGTCGTTGGCCTGCAGGTAGAACTTCCTCATTGCTGCGTTTATAACTGCGTGTGTGAAAGAAGATACAAATGGGAAAATGTCATCATGTTTCAGAATGAGGATACACACTGGTACCGCTTCCTCCCAGAGGCGAACCGCAACAGGAAGTGGTGAGAGACAAAAGGCGGGGAAGAAAAGTGTGAGACAGACACACGGGAAGACGAGGCAGGGAAGGGACTACCGAAGGAAGCAAGGAAAGGGAGGAAGCGCACCTGCACCTTTTCAACACAGATGTTTGTCAACATGTTTGAAATGAATCATTCCAGAACCTTTCTATGTGACCACGGTGACCACCTGACTTATGCATGTTCTCTGTGACAACTTACCAAAGCAGAACTCTGTCTTTGGCCTCGTTTTGGCGGCATCGCTCACCTGCAGGCAAAAAAAAAAAAGACACTGCTGGTTTGCTTTACCTCACGCACATGGCTTCCTATTAGTTTGTCATGTGCACGTACTCACCTTGGAGATGTAGGAGAGGTTGAGAGATCCAACGTTCTTTGCTCCTTCCGGAAGATTCTATGCAAATAAAAGAACATTGCCATTGTTGTCATGGTGGCGACATACACACACATATACACTCACCTGTGGGTTGTCCATGTACCAAAGCAGGTTGCGCTGCTCCGTGCTAAGGATGAAGTAGCGGCGCAGGAACTTGCCACTGTTCTCCATCTCCTCAATGTCCAGAAAGCCGCAGATGCGATTCTGTCGGTCTACGTACGGCATGGCGACATCTGCAGGCTCCACCCGCGCTGTGACATCACAGGTAGGCTGCAAGGAGGCGGATCAGAGTCAAAACATGCTCGGACTACGCCACATATGGGATGACAAAAACGACTTTTATATCCATCCATCCATTCATTCATTTTCTACCGCTTGTCCCTTTTTGGGGTCGCGGGGGGTGCTGGAGCCTATCTCAGCTGCATTCGGGCGGAAGGCGGGGTACACCCTGGACAAGTCGCCACCTCATCGCAGGGCCAACACAGATCAAGTAAAAACACCTGGAAAACATCAACATCGAACACATCACCCTAGAGGAAGTGTGTGTGTGGCGTGTGTCCCCTTACAAGTCCTGCAGTCACTTGGACGTCACAGAAAACTGGACACAAAGTGACGTCACCACGTTCACAGCTATTCGGTAGCAAACACACTATTCTGTTCACTGTAATGACAGTGTTTCCATTACTGTATTAGCATGTTGCTAACACGAAAACAGAAAATGGCGTCCTGTTAGAATGACTTACATGTAATTAGTTCTCACTGTAGACGCAAGAATTGCTTGTATACCTTCATGTCAGCCGCAAAAGTTAAAACAAATCGTTTTTCGAATGTGGCGAACCAAAACACATCGGAAAAGTATAACTTTCAGACATTATTAACGGGAAGTTTAAAGACTTCCAAAACTAGTCAACTTACAAGTTTGGCTCAGTCCGAGTCCACCTGGCAGCTCACTCCGAGCAGCGTGAAACTCCCTGCCGCTCACCAGCTCACACTTCCGCTTCCGGTTCCCCCCCCCCCCCCCCCCCCCAGTGCTGCACTGACTGCGTAGCACATACCAGTACATATAAAACAAATATTAAATATGGTATTATCAATAATATACTAAGTTACACAGCAGTAGTAGTGTGTTCATAAACATATGAATTCAATAATATTAAAAATATATTCATTATTATTCGGACAGCAAAAAAAAAAATTGTCTATTATGAAAATAGATTTTACATTTGTTTCTACAAGGGTGGAGGTTTTCATGCCCTTTCTGTTTTTTCGACATCATCCTCTTTAGTGAGTGCTAACTGTTGATATAGGGGTGTGGGAAAAAATCGATTCAAATTCGAATCGCAATCCTCACATTGTGCGATTCAGAATCGATTCTCATTTTTTAAAAATCGATATTTTATTTTTAATTATTTATTTATTTATTTGTAATTTTTTTTTTTTATTATTTTTTTAAATTAATCAATCCAACAAAACAATACACAGCAATACCATAACAATGCAATCCAATTTCAAAACCAAACCCGACCCAGCAACACTCAGAACTGCAATAAACAGAGCAATTGAGAGGAGACACAAACACGACACAGAACAAACCAAAAGTAGTGAAACAAAAATGAATATTATCAACAACAGTATCAATATTAGTTACAATTTCAACATAGCAGGGATTAAAAATCCCTCATTGACGTTATCATTAGACATTTATAAAAATAAAAATAAAAAGAACAATAACATGTTCTCCCCGTGACTGCGTGGGTTCCCTCCGGGTACTCCGGCTTCCTCCCATCTCCAAAGACATGCACCTGGGGATAGGTTGATTGGCAACACTAAATTGGCCCTAGTGTGTGAATGTGAGTGTGAATATTGTTTGTCTATCTGTGTTGGCCATGTGATGAGGTGGCGACTTGTCCAGGGTGTACCCCGCCTCCCGCCCGATTGTAGCTGAGATAGGCTCCAGCGCCCCCCGCGACCCCGAATGGAATAAACGGTAGAAAATGGATGGATTTATGGAGTGTCACAGTGGCTTACACTTGCATCGCATCTCATAAGCTTGACAACACACTGCGTCCAATATTTTCACAAAGATAAAATAAGTCATATTTTTGGTTCATTTAATAGTTAAAACAAATGTACATTATTGCAATCAGTTGATAAAACATTGTCCTTTACAATTATAAAAGCTTTTTCCAAAAATCTATTACTCTGCTTGCATGTCAGCAGACTGGGTTAGATCCTGCTGGAATCCTATGTATTGAATGAATAGAGAATCCTTTTGAATCGGGAAAAATCGTTTTTGAATCGAGAATCGTGTTGAATTGAAAAAAAAAAAAATCGATTTTGAATCGAATCGTGACCCCAAGAATCGATATTGAATCGAATCGTGGGACACCCAAAGATTCACAGCCCTAATATAAATGATAACACTTTGAGTTGATAAATATGCAATTTGCCAAGCAGACATAAACGTTTTACATCACTCTCTTCAGTGACGTGCTGTCAGGGGAGACAAGTGAGGCAGTGCCTCACCTTGCCACCAGAGGGGGTAAAAGGCTTGAGATGTTCAAAAACAAAGTAATAAAATACAAATAAGTTTTAATATTTAGATTTAGACTTAGACTTAGACTTGGACAAACTTGAATGATCCACAGGCGAAATTTTTCCACACAGTAGCTCGGTTACAAATTGTGGAAAAGATGGAAAGGACAATAGACTAAAAGCAATATAAAATATAACATATATATGTAATATTTAGATAATATATTTACAGTAAGAAAAACAAATCCAAAAGTATCTATGCCTCACCTTGTGTTCACCGCACGTCACTGTCTCTAGTAGGCTACTGCTGGAATGAAAATGACACACCAAAGTCCTTAGTGAACTTCTTTAAAGGCCTACTGAAACCCACTACTACCGACCACGCAGTCTGATAGTTTATATATCAATGATTAAATCTTAACATTGCAACACATGCCAATACGGCCGGGTTAACTTATAAAGTGCAATTTTAAATTTCCAGCTAAACTTCCGGTTGGAAACGTCTATGTATGATGCGTATGCGCTTGACGTCACGACGGCAACGGAAGTATTCGTACCCAATGTGTCTCCATACAAACTGCTCTGTTTTCATCTAACAATTCCACAGTATTCTGGACATCTGTGTTGGTGAATCTTTTGCAATTTGTTTAATGAACAATGGAGATTGCAAAGAAGAAAGTTGTAGGTGGCACCTACTCACTTGGATAGCAGACGCCTAGCCGATGCTAGCCGCCAACTGCATCTGTGATCGGGTGAAGTCCTTCATCGCGCCGTCGATCGCTGGAACGCAGGTGAGCACGGGTGTTGATGAGCAGATGAGGACTGGCTGGCGTAGGTGGAGCGCTAATGTTTTTGTCATAGCTCTGTGAGGTCCGGTTGCTAAGTTAGCGTCAGCGTCGTTAGCAACAGCATTGTTAAGCTTTGCCAGGCTGAGAATTATTAACCGTGTAGTTACATGTCCATGGTTTAATAGTATTGTTGATCTTCTGTCTATCCTTCCAGTCAGGGATTTATTTATTTTGTTTCTATCTGCATTTGAGCCAGATGCTATCACGTTAGCTCAGTAGCTAAAGAGCTTCGCTGATGTATTGTCATCGAGATAAAAGTCACTGTGAATGTCCATTTCGCGGTCTCGACTCTCATTTTCAAGAGGATATAGTATCCGAGGTGGTTTAAAATACAAATCCGTGATCCACAATAGAAAAAGGAGAGTGTGTGGAATCCAATGAGACCTTGTACCTAAGTTACGGTCAGAGCGAAAAAAGATACACCCTGCACTGCCTCTGTAGTTCTTCACTCTAACGTACCTCATCCACAAATCTCTCATCCTCGCTCAAATTAATGGGGTAATCGTCGCTTTCTCGGTCCGAATCTCTCTCGCTCCATTGTAAACAACGGGGAATTGAGAGGAATCCTTCCTCCTGTGACGTCACGCTACTTCCGGTATAGGCAAGGCTTTTTTTTATCAGCGACCAAAAGTTGTGAACTTTATCGTCGTTGTTTAAATCCTTTCAGCAAAAATATGGCAATATCGCGAAATGATCAAGTATGACACATAGAATGGATCTGCTATCCCCGTTTGAATACAAAAATTAATTTCAGTAGGCCTTTAAGTAGTTACAATTACATTTTGTCAGGGCTCTAAGCAGAATTATATTTGGAGGTCCCCTCGCACAAAATATTTGCACACTTTTTAATTATTGTGAAACTACTTTCATACTTTTTTTTTTTTATCAAACTTGAATTTAAGTTTATTTCTCTTTTGGTCTATGCTTTATATGTGATTTTGGTGTGGTTCCTGTATATTTTGATAATTTCCATGGTGAAAATCGCGGAAATTTCGTGTTTCCTGATCCAAATAACGCGGCAGACGAGAAGTGAGGCAGACACAGGTGGTGCCTCCACGGCTACACACAAAGTGTATTGAGCGCATGCGTGTGAGGGGGCGCGTGCTTGTTGCCGCGGGGGAAAAGGCAGGCCATGAGGCAGCAAGTACCTCTGCCTCAAGGTAGGTGGCGATATATTGTCAACTTGCAGTTCAATGCCTCTGCAGTATTCTGACTCGCCAAGTGGGGGAGCTCAAATAATCAAAAACATGATTGAGTGTGTCAGCAACAAGGCGAAGCAATTGGAGCGTATCACTGCCAGTCTGCACTCTACCAAAGCAGCTTGAGTCTAACACCAGCCAGGGATGTTAAAATAATATCAAGCGGCAGCCATTTAACCATGAAAATATGGAAACGCTGCTGATTGTGTGTTTGATTTAGAAGGTCAGTCTTTAATGCTGTACATTCTTATTATATTACTTTGTAAAACTACTGTATTTATTAATAGCATTCTATTATATAATTTTTTATACAGTATGTCTGATCTAAAAGTTATTGTTTTCTCTTTAAAAGACATGTTAACATTTTGCTGTTTTGGGACGCCAATCACCAATTAAATCGATATGAAATAATTTCAATGAGAGACATTGGTTTGTGATACAAGTACCGTCACACAAGCAATTAAGCTCCTAAATTGAGCTACTACTGCATTTAATTTAAATTATAATTAATTAATGACACATTTAAGTAATTATCCAAACTTATATTTATCAATTACATTTTGTCCCGTTTGGCCCTCCATACTATACAACACCAACTGTGTCAAAGATCTGTACTCTATGGTTTATAAACAGTTGAGATAGAAACCCATTTTAAAACACATTCTGCTCTGTGGGGATTGCATACAGTAACAAAGGTCATGCTTGGTGATTTTATTGTGATCTAAATAAGGGCCGTCACCTTTCATCATTTGAAAATGTTCTTTTTTCCAAAGTACTCATCCTGTGACATAAGCCATTATCAAAAAAAATCAAAAAAATCACCATATTTCATTAATTTGCTGCTTTACTTAAGAATCTTATCTAGGCTAATTTGCAAGGTCTATATTTAGAGGGCAGCTTTGAAAATGATATTTTAAACTATGTTTTTGCATATGCCAATAGGATAATCACGCCGTTATTAATACCGTTTGTGATATGAAATGAGCATGAAGTACCAAATGGGATTTTTAATGTTCCTATTCCACCACATGATCACATGAACGTGAATGTGAGACACACGCACACAGGCACACACACACACATTCCTTGCCATCTGTTAACATAAGTTCAAAAATAGCCCTACCAGAAGCTTCACCAAAGATAGGCGGAGCTGTGTTCACGTTGCCGTCCTTGCAGAGAGTTTAGTCTCCATAATGATCTTTAGATGCCAATACAAGGTTGTTTACGTCAATATCAGTGTCTAAGAGTCAAGGCCCAACAAGAAATGGAACCTTTTCCCGACCAGTTCATGGAGTTCCACCCTATCCACGGAACCAACGTGCAACTGGACCCCTTGTCCACGCAGGCCACGCGGGTCGAAAGCTTTGCCAATGGAGTATGCTTCAGCAAACACCCCCTCAAGCCAGGGGAGATATTCCTCATAGAGATCGAGGACAAGGAGCTCGGCTGGTGTGGCCACCTCCGGATAGGCCTGACCGCCAAGGACCCCATGAGCTTGGAGGTGGTTCCTGAATACTCTATACCGGAATTGACAGACCAGGGCGACAGCTGGGTTTTCGCTATCACTCGCAACCACAATAAAATCGTGGAGGAGGTCGACGAGGGAGAAGGTGGGCAGGATCCCGCGGGGGGTCACAGACTGGGTCAGGGGGAGGAGGAAAATGAAGGTGACACAAACAACAAACCTAAAACTTTTTTCACTGACTCTCATTTGTACATTGAGAACGTCCGGATCCCCAGAGACAAGCTGGTTGGCCGCAGCCGACCTGGACGTTACAGCCACATTCTGGACGACTTGTACAAGACTAATGCGCTTCCGCCGACAGCCAGACGTAGCCGGATAGGAGTTCTGTATGTATCCAAAGGCCCACATCTAGCTGACATGCACATTGTCATTAACGGGGAGGACATGGGGGCTTCTGCGAGAGGCATCCCCACCACGGAGCCCATTTATGCCGTAGTGGACGTGTTTGCTGCTACTAAGTGTGTCAGGATTGTGCAGGTGGAGTATGGATGTGAGTATCACTGTTGCATGATGGAAGCGGTTTTTTGTGTCAATTTCGTATCTTTAAAAGTCCCCCATTTCAGTCTCATCCTTGCAGACACTGTGCAGAAAGTCCATCCAGAAACACATCGTCCACAGAATGGCCATTGACTGGTTGGCCCTGCCAGAAGCATTAAAGCACTACTGCAAGTATGAGTGAGGACTGAGGATCTTCCGTGGGAACTAAACTGAGACTCTATAGATATTGTGAATGGATGCTGTTTGTTAGACCAGGATGCTTAATTGCGGAACTAAAAGCCAGTTCACCTAAAAGAAGTGACAGCTTCATTCAGCTGGAAGACTTTTTGTCCATTTGTGTCCATTCAGATGAACTTGTGAGGTCAGAGGTCATTGAGGGAGCTATGAGGCGTAGCTCGGTTGGTAGAGCGGCCGTGCCAGCAACTTGAGGGTTCTGGGTTCGATCCCCGCTTCTGCCATCCTAGTCACTGCTGTTGTGTCCTTGGGCAAGACAGTTCGTCCACCTGCTCCCAGTGCCACCCACACTGGTTTAAATGTAACTTAGATAATGGGTTTCACTATGTAAAGCGCTTTGAGTCAATAGAGAAAGGCGCTATATAAAATATAATTCACTTATAAGGGCTCAGTGGGGTCTTCCACATCCAGACTCATCCAACCGTGCCTTTAAATCTCGGAAAAAAGGCCTTCCCCAATCATTCCCATAATTTTGGAACCACAATACAGATTAAATTGTGCCAATGTGATATATTTTTTTAAGAATATTGGTTGATTAAAAATAACTGAAACTTTTTTTTTTTTCTACTTTTTATTGACATCTTCTCCCTTAATTTAGTACAGTGTTACCTCAACTGAAGAGTATTTTGAAATAAGTTGTGCCGCTAATTGTTATGCTTTAAGTTGCAAGCAAAAATCTGATACACGCATCTCACCAGCTAGAGATGGACATAGCTTTGTCTTTGCAACCATGGTAAGGAAAAAAGTGAGTTTGAAGGACAATGCTGAGAAGAAGTAGTGTATGATATTATTTGAATTGAAAAAATAAATAATCAAAAACATGACCGAGTGTGTCGTTCACTCGACGAAGCAGTATGAGCGTATCACTGCTTGTCTGTACCATACAGGATGAGTCTAACGCCAGGCAAGATTGTTCAA
This sequence comes from Entelurus aequoreus, assembly GCF_033978785.1. NCBI lineage: Eukaryota > Metazoa > Chordata > Actinopteri > Syngnathiformes > Syngnathidae > Entelurus > Entelurus aequoreus. The sequence goes on from NC_084738.1 coordinate 25,335,221, forward strand.
ATAATGTCAAAATGTGGACATTCATCCATGAAGATATGAAGAAGCTGCTAATGGTGTGTTTGATGGAGAAACAGCTTGTAGGAGATACCATAGAAGTCCACTCACCAATTTATACACTATTATAACATTACTTTATAATGCTTTTCTTTTTAAAAGGCATGTTACATGTTAAAATTGTGCCATATTTGGGGCCAAGCACAGATTAAATTGATTTAAATTAATTCAATGGGCAAGTGTTTTGAATTAAGAGCGTTGTCACAGAACCAAGTTGAGGTACTACTGTATATGCCCATATGTTCATTATACACTTGTGGCAAATTCCAGTGGTTCCATCTAGTACTGTATTTTATTTTATATTACATGAATATTTGAGTTTTGTATTATTCAAAGTTTTTGTCCTAGAAAACTGCAAACAGCAGTGTGTTAAACATTTGTCCAAATCCAAATATTAAAAAATATGAATGTATGTGTGTGTTTTTATACATTTATTTTGATTTATAATGTATTACATTTGTTTGAATATAATTCACTGACTGTTACATTACATGTAGGGCACACATGTGTAATGAGAACCAACAGAGGAGCTGCACAAATGCCTTCATTAAAGTAATAATGCAGTACGTATTCATTTAACAATATGTTTATGATTGTTTGTAGTTTTCAGTATGTAAAATGCATTGCATCATACTGAGAGCTGTTTCTATGCTGTCTATGCTATCTCAGTATGCTGAAGTATGGACTGCCGGGGCGAATCACCAAATCCTGGGCCCCCATACACAGGACTCCTAAGGGGCCCCCAATCCCACGCTAAACCCAACCACATTCACACACACTTGGTATGTTTACATGCACTAAAAAGCACTACATGTACAGAAACCAGCTTTTTAAAACACATGTAAAAACCTATTAGGTTTTTTGACTTTTTAAAGATGGGATTAACATATCTTTAACATTTTTAAATGATCATAAGTTAGTTTGGGTTTTACAAAAACGTGTCAACAAATGTATTATAGAGTGGCCAAAATATTAATTTAAATAATCATACAACCTGCCATTATTCATTTTAATATGATTATAAATCTGTCAACTTTTATTTTACTTCAGACTAACATTTTAATAATACATCATTATTATTTAAATTTATATCAATATTAGTGCATCTCCTAGGAGATAAGTCTCCCCCTGTCTTTAAAACGTAGTAACGGCTCTGTTTCTAACTTGAATCGAGGGTCTTTGAGTGCACCACAGTTATTGGCAAAGAGATGCAAAGGTGAAACTCGTACATAACGTTCTCCTATCCTGTCACAGATAGATTTTCTTCTACCATCTCTCCTTGTTCCAAATTGATGTTGCTGTGTGTAAATGCTTGAAGGTGAGCTTTCTGATGACGTTGTGTTGTATATTGTATATAGTATACTATAATAATATAATATATCAGTATATTTTAAATACTGTATGAGGTGGCGACTTGTCCAGGGTGTACCCCGCCTTCCGCCCGAATACAGCTGAGATAGGCTTCAGCACCCCCGCGACCCCAAAAGGGACAAGCGGTAGAAAATGGATGGATGGATATAATATGTAGATATTACATATATGTATATTTTATATTGCCATGGTAAATTTTTGGTCTACTTTATACCTTTTGTTTTCGCCCTCTTTTTGTGCCTGTATGCATTGTACCTGAGCTACTGTGTGGAACAACTTCCCTTGTGGACTAATAAAATGTGTCTAAGTCTAAGTCTAAGTTATGTGACATCTGTGTTTAGTGAGGTGTTCCAAGCTAGGTTTGCCTATTCAGGTGGAACGAACCCATTCACATTTTTGATTGGACAGTCAGGATCAACATTGCTCCAGCTTTCACTTGCTGCCGTGAGCTCAAAGACGAGGAATTTCAGACCAATGCTGCTCCTGCTGGACTAGTATTAAGTGACTTTTGATGCTCAAATCAAAATGATAATGCTAATGTTAGCTATTGGAAATTTGCGTGGTACCAATAAATCAGTGGCGTGCGGTGAGGTTCATGGCTGGTGAGGCACTGACTTCATCACAGTCAGATTTACAAACATATGAACCCTAAAGAGTATCTTATTCACCATTTGATTGGCAGCAGTTAACGGGTTATGTTTAAAAGCTCATACCAGCATTCTTCCCTGCTTGGCACTCAGCATCAAGGGTTGGAATTGGGGGTTAAATCACCAAAAATGATTCCCAGGCACGGCGCTGCTGCTGCCCGCTGCTGCCCACTGCTCCCCTCACCTCCCAGGGGGTGAACAAGGGGATGGGTCAAATGCAGAGGACGAATTTCACCACACCTAGTGTGTGTGTGACAATCATTGGTACTTTAACTTTACACTTACAAACTGTAGCACACAAAAAAGCACATTTAATTAAAAAAAACGTTATTATGGTCTTACCTTTACTTATAAGTGCGGGAGCAGTGGTGTTCGTGTTGGAAGAGTCGTGAATGAATGAAATATGAAATCCGCGCAGCAGTCTGCAGGTGTACCTAATGTTGTGTCCCTGTTCACGGCTCCTCCGGCGCGCCGCGCGAGCATTGTTGTTTTTGCACTTTTTGGCTTCTTGTTAAGTGACTTTTTTTGGGTGGATTCGGTCTTGCACGTGGAGGGTTTGGGTGTGGGCTTTGGTTGGTGTGGCGCTCCCGTCTTGGCACCAGGAGGCGGGGTTATGAGACGAGCCTCCAGTTTTATGATCGCTCAGCACAAGAAATATGTTACACACATACAGTTGTTGACAAAATACACTGTACATTATATACCTCAGCTAACTAAACTATGGAAATGTATAATATAATTCATATAGCAATACAGTCTCACTGCACAGCAGGCCAGCAGTTAGCCGAGTCATTGCGCACAATCCATGTTGAGGCACAACGCAGTGACGTGCCTCAACTGGCTGCTGATCACCGCACCGTCTCTTCTCAGTATTTGAACGGCAAATGTGAAAATAAAAATAAAAACAATCTAAAACTGGTGAAGTTAAAAGGAAAATAACTTTAGTATAATCACTGGATACATATAACAATTTAATTAATTGTTTTTCTTTTTACTTTTTTTTTCTTTCCATGATGCCTCCCCTATAGTGACTGCACGCCACTGCAATAAATAGCCACTGCAATAAATAGCCAACAGCGTGATAGTTTCACACTACAGGCGAGAAAAATAATCTCCCGCTGCTCTGGTAGTAGCGTCATGTTTGTAGCGCAATCCAATATAATTTCTTGATAGTGTCTGCTATATAACATCAGCATAGCCATTAGAGATGTAATATTTATGTCAATATTACAGCGGAAATCATGGGAAATGTGTTCATCTTCTGGCAAAACACTACCACTTTGGTCCACCGACGCCGCCAAAATCAACCAAAACTTAAGTGGGACTTTAAATATGCTTGCTAAGTTAAAACTCTGCATTTTTAACGAGTACTTAGGCCTACTACGCTACTGTATTTTATTGTTGGTCATTATGGTGGTACTTGGAGAGCTAGAATGTTTCTGAAATGGTACTTGGTAAAAAAAAACAACCTTGAGAACCACTGGTCTAAGTTATTCTTAATTTGATTCAGAGAACTTAATTATTGAACGTTTAGGCTTGTATTGATTTTTTATGAATTTGTGTTACGTTTTTTTTTATACGTAATATATTTGAATGACAGAACAAAATATTCAAACTGTACAATGGTCCTCCCTGTGCTTTTGGCTAACAACACCTTCACTTACCTTCCCACTTCGCGAACGGAATGACAGTTCAGTTCAGTTCATTTTCAGTTTCAGCAAAAGTGTGTTAATCCTTTTGAAAAAAGACACACAGTTTGTAAAATTATGTGTAAACCAATGAAAAAAACTGTAACAAGTTCCCTTCAGCAGTAGTAGTTCTAAGGTGGTCAAACGCTGCCATCTAGCGCCCACTAAAATAATTGCGGTGGCCGGAGCTCCCGTTTAGTCTCGCGAGAGGAGGCACAAACGGAAAGGCGATCTCACTGTTGACAGTCAGTCATCACCAGTCACCTTGGTAATCATTGGGGATCACGTCCATCACACACAGCATGTCTTTCTGTCGTTTTTTTGGCGGTGAGGTCTACAAGGATCACTTTAAACCAGGTGAGTCTGTAGCAACGTTACGAAATCACTTGAGAGGTGATGTAACCTGTGGTCTGGATTATGCAGCCTAAGGTTAACATGGTGTATTTTAGGCCTGCCATATGTTTATTATTATTAGGTTGTGTTTGCGAGTCAGTAAGTAGACAACAATATATGGATATTGATATAACGTTTTTTATATAGTGGACAGGTATGAGGACTCTGGTCTAAATGAGATGTTCGCTACAGGTGTGTACGTGTGCTCCAACTGTAACCATCCACTGTTCTCAAGTCGGTCCAAGTTTGCTCACTCATCCCCATGGCCCGCTTTCACCGAGACCGTCAGGGAGGACAGTGTGACCAAGATGATGGAGACGCTCACAGCCTTTAAGGTCAGGGAAGTCATCAAAACTACTCCCATCCATGATTTCCCGCTTGATTGATTGATTGATTGAAACTTTTATTAGTAGATTGCACAGTGAAGTACATAGTCCGTACAATTGACCACTAAATGGTAACACCCGGATAAGTTTTTCAACTTGTTTAAGTCGGGGTCCACTTAAATTGATTCATGATACAGATATATACTATCAAATATATACTAACATCATAATACAGTCATCACACAAGATAATCATCAGAGTATATACATTGAATTATTTACATTATTTACAATCCGGGGTGTGGGATATGGGGGGGTGCCTGGAGGTGTTCTTTTAGTGCGGTTTTGAAGGAGGATAGAGATGCCCTTTCTTTTACACCTGTTGGGAGTGCATTCCATATTGATGTGGCATAGAAAGAGAATGAGTTAAGACCTTTGTTAGTTTGAAATCTGGGTTTAACGTGGTTAGTGGAGCTCCCCCTGGTGTTGCGGTTATGGCGGTCATTTACGTTAAGGAAGTAGTTTGACATGTACTTCGGTATCAGGGAGGTGTAGCGGATTTTATAGACTAGGCTCAGTGCAAGTTGTTTAACTCTGTCCTCCACCCTGAGCCAGCCTACTTTGGAGAAGTGGGTAGGAGTGAGGTGTGATCTGGGGTGGAGGTCTAGAAGTAATCTGACTAGCTTGTTCTGGGATGTTTGGAGTCTAGATTTGAGGGATTTAGAGGTGCTAGGGTACCAGGAGGTGCATGCGTAATCGCGTTATTTCAGTTCCGTTTCAGTTTATTTGGAACATGCATCCGATACAATGTAATGCATCGCACATTTCCAGTTGTTTCATTACAGCACGTCCGAAAAGGAGTAAGAAGAAGCTGAGTTTATTTAATCCTACCCCTTTTCATACCATAGCAATTTTATCCTATTTTCTTGTTCTCTGTAACAGAACAGTGAACAAATAAATAATAAACTAATTATATACTATAGTAAGTAAACAAATATTAAATGCATAAATTATCTTTGTCTCAAAAACAAAACAAAAAAAAAAGGGTTCAAGATATTCATCATAATTCTTGTTCTGTGTACTTTGTGAACACTTGTAGTTTGAACAATCTCTTAAGCTGAATCTTTGTTTGATTTATTTGGTTAATCCATTCCATAATTGAATTCCACATACTGATATGCAAAAGGTTTTAAGTGTTGTGCGAGCATACCTATGTTTTAAATTAGATTTTCCTCGAAGGTTACATGTCTCCTCTTTTGTTGAGAAGAAATGTTGTACATTCTTGGGTAGCAGGTTATAGTTTGCTTTGCACATAATTTTAGCTGTTTGCAAATGCAACAAATCGTTGAATTTCAATATTTGTGATTTAATAATTAAAGGGTTTGTATGTTCTCTATATCCAACATTATGTATTATTCTAATTGATCTTTTTTGTAACACCGTTAGTGATTGAAGCGCACATTTGTAGTTGTTTCCCCATATTTCTGCACAAAAACTCAGATATGGTAACACTAGCGAGCAGTAAAGAATATGAAGTGATTTTTGGTCTAGAACATGTTTTGCTTTAATCATTATTGACGTGTTTCTTGCTACTTTATGTCGTATATTTTTTTACATGAGATTTCCAATTCATTTTACCATCTATTAGTACACCCAAAAATGTGTTTTATTTTACCCTTTTCAATGTCTACTCCATCTATTTGTATTTGTGTTTGACTTTCTATTCTACTGTTACCAAATAGCATTATTTTAGTTTTACTGAGATTCAAAGATAGTCTGTTTTGGTCAAACTTGTAGGTTCTGTGTGGCAAGTGCGGCCAAGGCCTGGGTCATGAATTTTTTAACGGCGGGCCGGAGGAGGGCATGTCACGATTTTGAATATTCAGTCACTCGCTCAAGTTTGTCCCCAGCAAAGGTAAGACAAGCACTTTAAAGCATACTTATAACCATATTACTACACTCAGCAATTACACTCTCTAAGGACTTTTGGAATATATTTGTTCAAGCATACCATTACACTGAATTGGTGCCATTTGATTGTAATCTCTCCAAATAAACGTACATTTCTGTCTTTTTTCAAATCTCAACCAGATAATACACATATTTAACTACTCAATATATGCATTGGCCCATCTCAGGCAACATTCTCTATGTACAAGGTTCCTATGAAAAATACTGTATGTCTCATTTGAGTAACAGCACCGAATGTAACAGGAGTGAGTTTTTAGCAAAGACTGAGCAAATACATACAATTATTTATGCTAATTGCTTGTTGACACTAAGCACATTATAGATATTCAACTAAAAAGTATTTTACAACAAAAAATATTAGTATAAGTAACAGGACTGTAAATAAAATATTATAGATTATTTATCGAACTGCAAGGTTCCTTGACAGTAATATTACAATTTCGTCCATTCATCCATCCATTTTCTACTGCTTGTCCCTAAAGTATGTATATTTGTCAATAGGCTGGGTGTAATTAGCCCTTTCCACTGTTTTACTTTCTTAAATATAGCATTTTAAACATAATATACGTTTGTAGGTTTAAAACAACCTTTTAAACTTGGTTTAGTTTCCTTATGGTATTTTTATCGCCCCGTTTTAATCATGGGTTGGAAATGCAACACACTTTTGTTTTCCAGTGCACAACTAAAATGTTTGAATGGTAAATAATAAACCTGAATCTATACAGAACAATAGATTCATCCACCATCACTTTAGGCCTTCCCATGGCCTACAGAAGATATGAATTAATCAAATTCCTGTGGACATGTGACTTGTGAAAATAGTCAACATATTCACAGGGGTTAATGTGTTAATTTGAACAAAAAACATATTTATTTTATTTTTAAAGGTATATTAACATAGTGTTTTTGTGATAAGAAGTAATACAAATAATATAACATGATATTTTACATAAAAAATGGTTAAAGGCACACTTCTATCTTCCATCCCTCCATCCATTTTTTACCGCTTGTCCCTTTTGGGGTCGCGGGGGGTGCTGGAGTCTATCTCAGCTGCATTCGGGCGGAAGGTGGTGTACACCTTTTAAATATTATTTTAAAATTATTATTATTACTGCTATTATTTTCACTATTTTAGTTTTGTATTGATCTGTTAATTTATTATTCAAATGTAATTGTTTATATATGTTTTGAAATATATTTTATAAAACATTTTTAAATTATGTATTTTTTTTGTTATTCTCCATGCCTCAAAGGTTGTGTTTATTTGTGTTGCAACTTGGCCTATGCATGAAATGTGCTATATAAGTAAAGTTTGATTGATCAATTGATTATATTTCATGGTTAAGTAAAATGTTAGGAAGTAGGGATAGGCAGCAAATGCTATTTTCCCGTGTTCAAAGTAGTGACTTGTCCAGGGTGTACACCGCCTTCTGCCCACATGCAGCTGAGATAGGCTCCAGCAACCCCCGCCACCCCAACGGTAGAAAATGGATGGATGGATATATATATATGTATATATATATACATATACATATATATATATATATATATATATATATATATATATATATATATATATATATATATATATATATATATATATATATATATATATATATATATATATATATATACATAGGGCAGCACGGTGGCAGAGGGGTTAGTGCGTCTGCCTCACAATACGAAGGTCCTGAGTAGTCGTGAGTTCAATCCCTCGGGATCTTTCTGTGTGGAGTTTGCATGTTCTCCCCGTGACTGCGTGGGTTCCCTCCGGGTACTCCGGCTTCCTCCCACCTCCAAAGACATGCACCTGGGGATAGGTTGATTGGCAACACTAAAATTGGCCCTAGTGTGTGAATGTGAGTGTGAATATTGTTTGTCCATCTGTGTTGGCCCTGTGATGAGGTGGCGACTTGTCCAGGGTGTACCCCGCCTCCCGCCCGATTGTAGCTGAGATAGGCTCCAGCGCCCCCCGCGATCCCGAAGGGAATAAGCGGTAGAAAATGGATGGATGGATATACATATATATACATATATACAGTATATATATATGTATATATATATATATATATATATATATATATATATATATATATATATATATATATATATATATATATATATATATATATATATATATATATATATATATATATATTTATTTATCAGTCACACCATATTTTTACATGCTGATAATTACAATAATAAACTAACCGCAAAATTAAAAATGTTTCAAAAAAGGCAAACTGTTTTAGAAGTAATTAAAATGAGAAAATAAATTATCAATATAAAATACAACAAGATAGAATAAGTAAAGATAGTAGGTTTGAATAGATACTGTGATAACAATTTTAACAGAAATTCACAATCAATAAATATATGGTAAATTGTATTATATTCTCCTATGTCTGTAAATATCCTTGAAAATTATATAAAATGAAATCCAGTTTCAAAAAATATATATGATAAAAATGTTGAATTGTTTGTCATTTACTTACATCATATATATATATATATATATATATATATATATATATATATATATATATATATATATATATATATATATATATATATATATATATATATATATATATATATATATATATATATATATATGTATATTACAGTTCATTTACCATGCATTTATACATTATGGTTCCTGAGGATGTAAATGGCACCAATTCCATGTATGAATTTCCCAGACATGACATTCAACTGATTAGTAATATTAGGTTATCATAATAGTGATTATGTTCTATATTTTCTTTTTCCCAGGCAAGGACAAGCAATAAAGAGTGAGTTTCGACAAGTCCAGAGACTCCAAATGTCCAGGAGGAGAGTATGATGCGGCCAAGAGAAAGTCCTGGGAAGGACATCTTGTCTGTTGAAGTATCTCACATTACATTCTGTAACACTCTTCATGTTTAAGATCAGTATTTATTAGTAATAATATAGATTTTTTGCTGATATAAGTCGGCCACATGATCTATGCACTTACAATCTGCACATTGTGCATGTTATAATATTGAATAATGCTAATTGGTAATAAAATGCAAGTAAGAATGTTGGTGTTGTTTGCTGAGTATTCACTAGAGGGAGCTGTTCTCTCGTGTTGTCACTTTAACCTTCTCTCTCCAAGCAGCCTTGTGAGAGTAACGGAGGCAGCATCTTGTATGAGACACACCACTGTACACTTACACGCTTCATCAGCCGTCCACGTTTTTGTGATGACATGTGAACGTCGGTTGGTTGAGTGGCGCGTTCTGGCGCAGCTGCAGGCCGCATTCCTGGTGGCGGCGGCTTGGCGGTGGCGATGAGGTTTTGAGGAGAAGCTGGGCAGCCTCGTTATAGAGACTAGAGAGCAAAGACTGTCATTATACAGGCAACACGCACTCATACTTACACACATGAAAAAGTGTTGGCTGTATTCTTGGATAGGGCACACTCGAGCCGCGACTTTTGAAGTTTTGTTTGTGCTCTTGTAGTTTGTTCACACAAAGTGCACTCAAGTGGTCTTACCACCGACACATTTCGGTGTTGCCCATAACTTGCCCTTACATAGCACAAATGCCCAAGGTGGTCATTATATTTGTGCATACAACAACTTCAATTTATGTGTACAAGCAGACATTGAAGGTGCGTCTTGCTGACACCGCTTGTGTTGTTGCATGGGTTAGGATTTGTGATAGATTAATTACTGAAAAGAGAGCCTTCATCACTTATCATGTCTTCAAGGGCCCAACACTAAATAGAATCATCCAACAGAATGTCCTTACTGCAAAAAGGTATTAACACGATAGAAACGCCATCTTAAACATACTCGGTGAACGTAGTAAATTATCCGTTGACTACAAAGTCACTTAGGAGAGGGTAGACCTCACATAAACATTATTTCTATATATTTACAGCATTTACATTATGTGGCCATTTTTTGTTGTACTCTCTCAAAATAAACTTGAATGTATGTCTTTTTCAACTCTCGAGAAATATAACCTTAGGGGAAAATCAAATTTAAAACATTTGTATGCTGGTACAACACTTAAAACTAGAGATGTCCGATAATATCGGACTGCCGATATTATCGGCCGATAAAAGCTTTTAAATGTAATATTGGAAATTATCGGTATTGGTTTAAAAAAGTACATTTTCTGACTTTTTAAAACGCCGCTGTACGGAGTGGTACACGGACGTAGGGAGAAGTACAGAGCGACAATAAACCTTAAAGGCACTGCCTTAGCGTGCGGGTCCAATCACATAATATCCACGGCTTTTCACACACACAAGTGAATGCAAAGCATACTTGGTCAACAGCCATACAGGTCACACTGAGGGTGGACGTATAAACAACTTTAACACTGTTACAAATATGCACCACACTGTGAACCCACACCAAACAAGAATGACAAACACATTTCGGGAGAACATCCGCACCGTAACACAACATAAACACAACAGCAAAAATACCCAGAACCCCTTTCAGCACTAACTCTTCCGGGACGCTGCAATATACACCCCCGCTACCCCCTACGCCCCCCACCTCAACCTTGTTATATTGTTTAATGTATCCAGCAGGGCATCACAACAAAATTAGGCAGTATAATGTGTTAATTCCACAACTGTATATATCAGTATCGGTTGATATCGGAATCGGTAATTAAGAGTTGGACAATATCAGAATATCGGATATAGGCAAAAAAGGCATTATCGGACATCTCTACTTAAAACCTTTAGCATATCTGTACGTGGAATAGATTAATATGACATCTCTACTTAAAACCTTTAGCATATCTGTATGTGGAATAGATTAACCAAATTAATCAAACAAAGCACCAATATGATTCAGTTTAAGAGACTGTTTAAACCAGAAGTGTTCACAAAGTACACAGAACAAGAATTATGATGAACATTTTGAACCCTTTTTTTTCTTTTTTTTAAATTCAGACAAAGATTATTTATGTATTTAATATTTGTTTGCTTACAATGGTATATTATTTATTTATTTGTTCACTGTTCTGTTACAGAAAACAAGGAAATAGGATAAAGTTGCTATGGTATGAAAGGGGTAGGATTAAATAAACTCTGCTTCTTCCTACTCCTTTTTGGACGTGCTGTAATGAAACAACTGAAATTGTGTGATGCATTACATTGTATCGTATGCATGTTTGAAATAAACTGAAACTGAACTGAACTCTCAATCTGATTATACACGTATTTAGGGCTGCAACAATTCATTGATAAAGTTGATTAGGAAAAAAAAAAGCTTTGTACAGTGCATCCAGAAAGTAAAGTATATATCACTTTTTTCACATTCTGTCATGTTACATCCTTATTACAATATTGAATAAATACATTTGTGTCCGCAAAATTCTATAGACAATACCGCATAATGACTGGATATTATGTCGCTTCGATTAATCGTTTAATGAGTGTAAGTAATAACATTTGATACAATCCAGACCACATGCAGGGCCCGGAACTTTAAGTGGACGTGTTCCGCAGGGGCGCTGAAATAGAGTGCACATGAGAGTGTGCGCGTAATACACACATGTTAAAAGGGCAGTTTCAATGCTGATGATGTGCATTTAATGGGAACAAATATGGTTATGCTAAGCAGAGCAGTCTCTGTTTATGCCAGGGGTGTCAAACTCATTTTATATCGGCAGCCACATGAAGAAACATCTACTCCCCAGTGGGCCGCACTGGTAAAATCATGGCACGATAACTTAAAAATAAAGACAACTTCAGATGGTTTTCTTTGTTTAAAAATAGAACAAGCACATTGTGAAAATGTACAAATCATAATGTTGTTGGGGGTTTTTTTACACTTACATGTTGCGGTCAATAGTACTCTATCTTTATTTGTCGTTACTTATACTTTCTGAACAAATTATGTGATAATGTTCATCAGTCAACTCGTTGGTGTTAATTTCCAATCTATCAAGATAAAAAAATAATATCAAAATCAAATTACAGGATGTTATTTTATGTAGTTTGCTCATTTTCCTCGAATGGTGACTAACATCATGTGGTTTATTATTTTTTTAACGTATGTAGCATCATCTACAATGAATTGCTATTTGTGACATCTAGTGGACACATTTAGAACAGCTGTTTCTTTCATTCAAAAATTTCGGCTCATCTTTATACTTAGCAAACTCATCCCGCGGGCCAGATAAGGCCGTATGTTTGACACCCCTGGTTTATGCCAACCATTTTCCCAAAAGTATGTTACAGGGCTATAAAGTCTCATTTTGTCAGATTATTCAAACAAACTAATCGATAAATTACTCAAGTACTAAAATAATCAATACCTAGCTTTTGGCCTAAACTTATTTAACTACTCAAAAAGTGTTTTAGCCCATCTCAGGCAACATTGTATGTTCAAGGGTCCTATGGCAAAGTGACACGACTGAATGTAACAGGAGTGAGTCTTTTGTTAGTCGATCAGGCAACGTGGAAGGTCGTAATGCTAACTATGAACTTCAACTAGTAGGGAGCGACACGTGAGTTAATGCCTGTATGCAATCACATACTGGGTGGTGTAGAATTTGGAGAGGATTGGAACATCTGCAAGGCAGTTATAACATTTATGATTTCACACCAGGAGGTGTCACGTTGACCATGTAGTCTGAATCGGAATTTTGTCATGATGTTAAAATGTTAACATGTTTCCCATGTTTACATTTAACAGTTAAATGTAAACATGGGAAACAATACTGGATCCTCATTTTCAGCTAGATCGTCACAAACTATAACTTTACGACAGCTATTTTTTTTTTTTTACTCATCCACAATCCTTATGTGAGATTAGAACACTTTTCTTTAGCTTTTCTGTGCATTTTTTAACCTTTGTGTGGTGTTCGGGTCTGTGGGACCCGTTTTCATTTTTTATTAAAAGAAAAATGATACAATTAATTCAATTTTCAAACTGAGACTCACTGACTTTGGCTCATTTTCTGTGAAGAACATATATCAGAATACATATTTAATGACCACACACCATACACTCCCCCTACACATTTCTATTACATATAAGATGTCCGGGTCCACTGGGGGCTAATAGAAGTGTGGAAATTGATGTTCTGTGTACACACACACACACACACACACACACACACACACACACACACACACACACACACACACACACAAACACACACACACACAGCAGGCCTAGACAGGAGGAGGACAGAGTGTAGGTACACAGAACATCAGAGGGTCAAACGTGCGAGAAAATGAGAGCAGACAGTGTTGACAAACAATGTTGCAACCTTGTGTGGGAACCGCAGGTGCAGAAACACAAAAGAAGAATCCTGGTGGGATGCAGAAACTGGCAGAGAAATTTTCCGTGCAACGTTCATATTGTTGTTACTCAGCCAGTGTTTGTGGGTCTGATGGACCCGTTGTATTTTGTGGCTTTTAATGCCTCACAATCAAACACTTTTATGTTAAAATACTGGACAGATGTTTATTGGGATAATGAGGTAATATTGGGATAATAAGGTAAACATCTGTTCAGTATTTTAACATAAAAGTGTTTGATTGTGAGGCATTAAAAGCCACAAAATGCAATGGGTCCATCAGACCCACAAACACTGGCTGAGTAGCAACAATCTGAACATTACACAAGGGTTGAATAGTAAAAAAAAAACTTAGTAAGAGGCGACTAACAATAATGAGATTCATCTTCCCTGCCGATAAGGCGCTCTAAAAAGCTGCCAACAATACTCCAACACCATGACCGGCATATGAACCAAGCTGTAGTGACATTGTTATTGTAAGAGCTAACACAGAGGAACTACTTTTTTGAAGCACTGACACATTGCCTTGCTCACACTGCTACGCCAACCACCACTCGCTAGTTAGAGCTGCCAGGTTGCGACCTGCCATGAAAAAAAGAAGGCGCTTGAGCGGCTTCTTCTGCTGCTGTATTGTCTCTGAGTTAGGAACAGTTAATGCTAGGTTGTAAATTATACATCTCACCTGTGGAATAGAAGGCTGTGGCATCAAGCCGAGAAGTTGGTCACCTTTGAAAATCCACACGCTACCAACTTGATACTGTATGGCTCTCAACTTGGCTCTTACCGAATGGAACGTAGCGTAAGACCATTGCATCATCAATAGGAAACGTGTAAACTGAGGAGAGGGGATTATTCTGAAATTAAGCAGCTCAATGAGCGTGTAAGTGCTGAAAGATACAGCAACCTCATCCCAGTGAGAGTGGCCGTTGTAAGTCACTGTTTTATATTCTTATTTGAAACGTTAAATCAAACTGTGAAATCAATGCGCCCATGGACCAATACCCCATTACCTGTGCACATTACCTGATCTTCTTACCTGCTGGAAAGAAAATCAGCTATATGCTGTAAATATTACATGTTATCATGAACGTGCCTGTAACTACATTACATATAAACTTACAGCATGTATATACAGAGGTTTTTGGCTATTTTAGAGTGCTTTATTGGCAACATAGATCATATCCCCAACACACACATTGTTAATTGCCTTTTTACGAATGCCTTTTTAGATTTCACAGAAAAGGGAAAGACATTGGTGTTCTTATCTCACATAAGGACTGTGGATGATTGGTAAAATTCAACAAAAAATCCCCAGTGCAATTCCTCTTTAAAGTTATGTAGAATTAAGGATACGATAAACAATTTAAATAAAAAAGAGCCCTGCAAGTGTTAACACAGGTGTTTCATGTTAAATGGAATTTGTTTTCCCCGAATTACATGTTGCTCATTGAATTAGTCCCTAAATCAGGGATGTCAAACTCGTTTTCATTGCCATCAGAGGGCCGCTTGTAACAGCGAATAATGTATCAATTTGCCTCTGGATTTCATTATTTCATTATTAATTATATACATTGGTTTAAGTAGACTGTTGATTTTACAGTAAAAACTTTACATTTACAAAATGTTACTGTAAAATATAGTGTTGTTTTGTTTTGTTTTTTTTACAACATTTGACGGTAAATGGGAAAACAGTACCACTGTTTTTTTTGGGGGGGGGGGGGGGGGGGGGGGTTACGAAGAAAGCTGGCTGCTCAGTTCCCAGAATTTTACTGTTAAAGTTACATTTGTTTTTACAACATTATAAAGTTCATGGAAAAACAGTACAAGTTCTTTTTTTCATTCTGGCAAATTAGCTGCCAGTTTTTCTACCGTAAAAAACATCTTTCCATTTCCAGGAATAAACAACAACCGTAGATTTTACTGTCAAAACCTGGCAGCTCAGTCAACAGAATTTTAACGCAAAAAACAGTAGTATGTTGTGATCCGCTGCGCGGATCGTGTTCTGTTTGGGTTTTCGGGTCACTTGTGTCTTTCTGTTAGTCTTGGTCTCCTTCTAGTTCCTGTTTATGCACCTCTGAGTTTGTTACCATAGCAACTGATTACTTTCACCTGCCGCGTGTGTTCCCGACACGCACCTGTTTGTCATCACTGACAATATTATTTAAAGCCTGCCTTCCCAGTCAGTCGGTCTTGCTTCGTAGTTTGTTTCCATACAACAGATGACGACTTTCGTTCCTGCTCTGAAACCTTCTAGCTCCCACGCTAAAGGCTCTGTTTAGTGTTTACCTTCTAGCTCCCACGCTAGCTCCTTTTGTTTCTTCCTTAAGTGCTATGAGCACGTTTTTGTTTGTTCAGTATTATTTATTTCTTAAATAAATAATTTCTTACCTGCAAGCTATGTCCGAAGCCCGATCTGCATCCCTGGGAGAACGAACATTTCGCATCACTATGCGACCCGGTCGTCACATAGTAGTTATTTTCAATTAACAGTAACATGCTATAAAGAACAACGTAAAATGTATTGTCATTTTTATTAATTTGATGGGTAGTTTGCTGTAAAGTTAAGTATTTTTATTTAGACAAAAACTAATTTACTGACAGCTCGGGCTTTTAGCTCGTCTCACTCGATCGACCCAGGTTTGAGCCTCGGGATAAAATATAAACCTGAAAATCTGAATAAAATAATGGGTATGTTAAGGGTTTGTATTACGTCAGCATTTCATCTCATTTGGCCCAAATCAGATAAGATGCTTACTTTAAATTATCCCATCAATCAAACAAAGCAGGTGCGGTGATATCATCGTCAACACGTATGTACGCATACATTACACACATTCTCTCTCAAACAAACATACACATGCATGCACACACCCACGTAAACGCACACACACACCCACAGACAAGCAACCACACACACACGCACAGAAAAGTGAAGCTGTTATGTTTAAGTAGTTCAAATGGAACACGCTGGAGGCCAAATGGCATTTTTGTGGTTTGCTGCCTGACAGTCCAACCAACATCTGAGACTATCACTATATGCAACATTGCAGTCAATTGCACAATATCACTTTTAGACCTCTGCAGTACAATTACTTTTATATATATTGCTATTATTAAATTGATGTTGTCTCATGAATCCAATTTAAAAATATAATTTAATCTTAGTTAAATTTACTCTTCTGCCTTAAGAAATAATAACATGACATTAATGCAAATCTCATTAATAGGATTATATCTGTTTAGTTCGGTCTACATTTCATTACAGTGTGTGGATTCCTGCTAGTCCCTAAATGCACCATTTTTCAGGCCCGGACTTGTTTACAGACATAAATGGCTGATGTAATTTTAAGGTGAATTTGAACAATTTAAGGGTGCTGTTTGCAACATACTTACAGTAATGTTTTTCAAAGTAAAAATTATAACAAGAGCACCACTAGCTAGTTTATGTTACCATTAGTGGTTTAACAGAACACATTTGTTTGACAAGTGTCTATATTTTTCACAATTACAAAGTTGATTTAATAAAAATGTTTACTGGACCGAAGACAATGATTTGTGTTTAACTTTTTTGGGGACAATTCAACAAACCATCCCAAGTGACATGGATTTATGCAACAAAAAAAAGGAATACATTTAGAACTTGAAGGATATGAATTATTGTATTATTTATTAATCACCTGTGTATAGAATACCTAAGTCAGGCATTAAAAGGTTTGAGGACTGGAGCAAAGCAACCTTCACTGAAATCATTCAAAGATTAATTTTCATACGCAGTGACTTTAACATTGACTTGTTGAACCCTAACGGGCAAAAGACAACTGGTGATTTCACAGATACAAGTCATAGCATGACTCTATTTCCTAAAATCGCAAGGATATGCAGAATCACAAGTCACTGTGGTACGCTTATTAATATTTTTCTAATGATTTTTTGGTTATGCAAATCAATTGTTGCAGCAGCTGTCTGAGTAGCTGGTCTCAGACGAACATGGAGGTGCACCTGTTGGATCTGGAGGTCCTAAACTGTTGTGGTTACACGTGGTTTGCGGTTGTGAGGCCGGTTGGATGTACTGCCAAATTTTCTGAAACGATTTTAAGGTTGAGAAATGAAGTATCAATTCACGGGCGACAGCTCTGGTGGACATTCCTGCAGTCAGCATGCCAACTGCACGCTCCCTCAAAACTTGCGACATCTGCAGCATTGTTCTGTGTGATAAAACTGCACATTTCAGCGTGGCCTTTTATTGTGGGCAGCCAAAGGCACACCTCTGTAATAATCATGCTGTTTAATCCGGATTTTTATATGCCACACTTGTGAGATTGGATGGATTATCTTGGCAAAGAAGAAATGCTCACTAACACAGATTTTCAGCATCTCATTTGGTGTTATTCTTTTACCTTTTTTAGAACCGCACTTTGACCAAAACTCTTATTTGAAGTCAGAATCATTAAAATATTTGCTGCAAATTGCACTCCTTTTGCGAGTGTCATTTTCACTGAAGAAGTCCATACTTTCCTCATATTCCTATCATTTGGAAATGTATGCAGGCTGACCCCTTCTTTAGTTGTATTGCTACTGTATGCATATGTAATATTTCATTCAAATTTTGAGTGAAAATATCATTATTCGGGATGAATGTGTTACCAAAATACATACTACGTGATATGAGATTGCTTCCAGTCTTCTGATAAAGGCCCTTCCACATTTTGGAGCTAAAAGTGGGTGTTCCAGACTGTGCTGAAACTCATGACCAAACAAGCCTAAATCACGACTGTCTAATATGGGATACATTTTACTAGAGATGTCTGATAATATCGGCCAATAAATGCTTTAAAATTTAATATCGGAAATTATCGGTATCGTTTTTTTTATGATCAGTATCGGGTTTTTATTTGTATTTTTTTAATTTTTTTTTAATTTTTTTAAATCAACATAAAAAACACAAGATACACTTACAATTAGTGCACCAACCCAAAAAACCTCCCTCCCCCATTTACACTCATTCACACAAAAGGGTTGTTTCTTTCTGTTATTAATATTCTGGTTCCTACATTATATATCAATATATAACAATACAGTCTGCAAGGGATACAGTCCGTAAGCACACATGATTGTGTGTGCTGCTGGTCCACTAATAGTACTAACCTTTAACAGTTAATGTTACTCATTTTCATTAATTACTAGTTTCTATGTAACTGTTTTTATATTGTTTTTTATTTTATTTTCATTCAAGAAAATGTTTTAATTTATTTATCTTATTTTATTTTATTAATTAAAAAAAAAAGGACTTTATCTTCACCATACCTGGCTGTCCAAATTAGGCATAATAATGTGTTAATTCCACGACTGTCTATAGCAGTATCGGTTGGTATCGGTATCGGTTGATATCGGTATCGGTAATTAGGATTTGGACAATATCAGAATATCGGATACTGGCAAAAAGCCATTTTCGGACATACCTACATTTTACCTGTAGACATAATTTTTAGGTGCAGAAATATGAAACAAGTGCCAATGTTGTCAGCATTAAAGGCCAACTGAAATGATTTTTTAAAATTTAAACGGGAATAGCAGATCCATTCTATGTGTCATACTTGATCATTTCGCGATATTGCCATATTTTTGCTGAAAGGATTTAGTAGAGAAAATCGACGATAAAATTCGCAACTTTTGCTCGCTGATAAAAAAAAGCCTTGCCTGTACCGGAAGTAGCGTGACGTCACAGGAGCTAGTATTCCTCACAATTCCCCATTGTTTACAATGGAGCGAGAGAGATTCGGACCGAGAAAGTGACGATTACCCCATTAATTTGAGCGAGGATGAAAGATTCGTAGATGAGGAACGTTACAGTGAAGGACTTGAGAGGCAGTGATGGACGTATCTTTTTTCGCTCTGACCGTAACTTAGGTACAAGCTGGCTCATTGGATTCCACACTCTCCTTTTTCTATTGTGGATCACGGATATGTATTTTAAACCACCTCAGATACTATATCCTCTTGAAAATGAGAGTCGAGCACGCGAAATGGACATTTAAAGTGACTTTTATCTCTAAGACAATACATCGGTGACACACTTAGCTGCTGAGCTAACGTGATAGCATCGTTCTCAAATGAAGATAGAAACAAAATAAATAAATCCCTGACTGGAAGGATAGACAGAAGACCAACAATACTATTAAACCATGTACATGTAACTACACGGTTAAAAATTCTCAGCCTGGTAAGGCTTAAAAATGCTGTTGCTAACGACGCTAAGGCTAATTTAGCAACTTAGCA
This sequence comes from Entelurus aequoreus, assembly GCF_033978785.1. Classification (NCBI taxonomy): domain Eukaryota; kingdom Metazoa; phylum Chordata; class Actinopteri; order Syngnathiformes; family Syngnathidae; genus Entelurus; species Entelurus aequoreus. The sequence goes on from NC_084738.1 coordinate 25,355,250, forward strand.
ACCGGACCTCACAGAACTATGATAAAACATTAGCGCTCCACCTACGCCAGCCAGCCCTCATCTTCCCATCAACAGCCGTGCTCACCTGCATTCCAGCGATCAACGGCGCGACGAAGGACTTCATCCGTGGGTTTGGCGGCAAGCATCGGCTAGGCGTAGTAAGTAGTCCTTGTTGTGTTGCTGTAAGTATTGTACTTAGCCGCTAATACACCGATCGATCCCACCTACAACGTTCTTCTTTGCAGCCTCCATTGTTCATTAAACAAATTGCAAAAGATTCACCAACACAGATGTCCAGAATACTGTGGAATTTTGTCGAAGAAAACAAGAGGCTTTTCTATCGGGTCCGATGGGGTCCAACCACTTCCGTTGCTTTTGTGACGTCACGCGCATAAATCATATCCAAAGGAGTTTTTCAACCGGAAGTGTGGCGGGAATTTTAAAATTGCACTTTATAAGTTAACCCGGCCGTATTGGCATGTGTTTCAATGTTAAGATTTCATCATTGATATATAAACTATCAGACTGCGTGGTTGGTAGTAGTGGGTTTCAGTAGGCCTTTAAATCAATGTGTTAGACCAGTGGTTTTTAACCTTTTTGACCATAGGGCCCAACATTTTCACTACAGAGTGGCCCGGGGCCCACTCAAATATTAACATTGAATTAAAGATCTTATTTTTTATTTTATTGGTATTCAATAATTGTATCTAACCTACTTACATTTTAACAGGATAAACCTTGTGAAATTATATGAAACCATGTATTAATCACAAAGATTATTATCAAGGCTTATTTCAGGCTGATTACAAAAATGAATACCAGCCAAATATACTGCAAAAGAAGGGACTCATAAAAACTGATAGCAAAATGAATTTACATACTGTGACCTCTGTATCAGGTTTTTCTGGGACCACAGGAAAAGGCACAACACTATGCTGCTGCGGTTTACAATACTTTTAATTATAATGCACACACGTGTCAGTTGGCTTTTCAGCTCCTCCTTGGTGTCCTCGCCTCTGCTTTTCAGCACCACTCTTGTGGTGTCGCTCTCGTGCTCTCCAGCCCACACCACCCCCCCCCCTCATGGTCTCCGACGCTGCTAATAAAGGAACAGGTGATTAGATAACTCGCTCCAGCTGAGATATCCACTCACCTGTCTGCCGCTTCATGGCCGGCCCCATTTTGGTCATAATTTTTGCACTTATGAAACTTCTCTATGAGTTTAACTCCGGACTTCTTCTGTTTGTTTGATATTTTCAGTGCCGCCAAGAGTGGTGAAAAAGTGTATTACAACTGAGTACTCTTATGGACCACAGCTAAGAAACTGATATTTTTCTTGGAGGCACGGTTAAGAACCACTGTTTTAGACTACATGTTGGACGTATGAACCCTGGTGCACAGGAAGTTCAGCACTGGTGGATAACTTTGTGATGCGGTGTGGGCAGAATTATCGGCAGCAAAATGTGGAGAAAACAAAGAAGATGGTGGTCTATTTCAGCCGTAAGAATACCGTGCCCTTGGAGCACCTCATATCATGTTGCCCTGGTCAATTGCCCATGTGGCTCATAGCTAGAACCAACATAGATTGGAGGAGGAGGTCAGAGGTATATATATATATATATATATATATATATATATATATATATATATATATATATATATATATATATATATATATATATATATATATATATATATATATATATATCTGCGATGAGGTGGCGACTTGTCCAGGGTGTACCTCGCCTTCCGCCCGATTGTAGCTGAGATAGGCTCCAGCGCCCCCCGCGACCCCGAAGGCAATAAGCTGTAGAAAATGGATGGATGGATGGATGTATACACTACCGTTCAAAAGTTTGGGGTCACATTAAAATGTCCTTATTTTTGAAGGAAAAGCACTGTACTTTTCAATGAAGATAACTTTAAACTAGTCTTAACTTTAAAGAAATACACTCTATACATTGCTAATGTGGTAAATGACTATTCTAGCTGCAAATGTCTGGTTTTTGGTGCAATATCTACATAGGTGTATAAAGGCCCATTTCCAGCAAATATCACTCCAGTGTTCTAATGGTACAATGTGTTTGCTCATTGGCTCAGAAGGCTAATTGATGATTATAAAACCCTTGTGCAATCATGTTCACACATCTGAAAACAGTTTAGCTCGTTACAGAAGCTACAAAACTGACCTTCCTTTGAGCAGATTGAGTTTCTGGAGCATCACATTTGTGGGGTCAATTAAACGCTCAAAATGGCCAGAAAAAGATATCTTTCATCTGAAACTTGACAGTCTATTCTTGTTCTTAGAAATGAAGGCTATTCCACAAAATTGTTCGGGTGACTCCAAACTTTTGAACGGTAGTGTATATATATGTATATAAAATGCTATGACAATATGACATTAATATAGCCCTGGAAGTTCTATAATTAGGTTGCTTGAATCCAATTGAGAATGTCTAAAACTACCTACACCCCCTATAAAAAATAAAAAATGGTTCGTGACAAACCGAACTTCGAACACCTCACTCAACACAGATGTCAAAACGTTGTGAAAGCTCACCTTTAAGCATTCACACACAGCACCATCAGAATCAGAATCAGAATACCTTTATTGTCATTGCATGGAAACAATGAAATTGAACAGTAATCCAGCTCAGTGCTTTTAAAACAACCTACATAAAATACTCTAAGACAACAAACAATAATAACGATTTTAAAAACATATTAACAATTTTAAAAACATATTGCACAGCAGATCTCTATCGAGTTAAGCAAGTTAATAAAGTGGTGTGTTCAGGTAAGTGCAGAGTTTAGGGCTAACAGCTCTAGGATCTAAATTGTTTTTCAGTCTATTTGTTCTTGCTTTGATGGTCTTATAGCGCCTCCCTGAGGGCAAGAGTTCAAGCCAGTGGTGACCTGGGTGGGATGAGTCCCTGAGGATGCTGTTTGCACTCCTGCTGCACTGTCTCTTATTCAGGTTCTTCATCCTCTGGGCCGCGTTTATGACCCCCTGTAATTTCTTTTTCTCTGCCACCGTGCAGCTAGAAAAGCAGACGGAGCAGCGATAGAAGGACAGGAGCAGGTTATCAGCCAGATCTATTTTCCTCAGCCTTCTCAGAAAATACCGTTTTTGCTGACCTTTTTTCTGGAGTGCAGTGGTGTTGCTTTTCCATGTCATGTTGCTTGAGATGTTCATGCCCAGGAACTTACACTTTGAGACCCTTCCCACCTCCTCTCCCATGATGTAGATGGGCTGGATGGCCTCAGTGTTTTTTTCCCCCTGAAATCAACAATCAGCTCCTTGGTCTTTGTGGGGTTGAGGATGAGGTTGTTTTTCGCATAGTGGTCTGACAGTGCCTTCACCTCTTCTCTATAGGCCAGGGGTGTTCAAACTTTTTCCACTGAGGGCCGCACACAGAAAAATTAAAGCATGCGGGGGCCATTTTGATATTTTTCATTTTCAAACCATAACAAAATATATAGATTTTTTTTACCTTTATGGCTCCCGGGGACCATAAAGGGTCTCAGTTATTAAAATGTAAAAAATAAGTCAAATTATTAAAAAAAAATGTATTTAACGCTTTTATGTCTTTTCTGTCAAAGACAACCTTGTTTTTTAAAGTAAAACTGAAATATGCGTTATTTAGTAATTAGGGCCCTAAAAGATCAATAATGCAGGACACCATTGATTTTAATTATTTAATATTTTTGAGTAATCACAGTGAAAATATATTTGGGATCCAAAAGTTCCCCCACTCATGAAGTGATACATTTTTATTAGTTTTTTTTTTAATTTCAACACTTAAGTTACAAGATCAACTTCAGATTTATCTGTCGATTTTACATTTGAACTATTATTTTGTTTGTTTTATGCTCTTTTGTCAAAGAAATCATTGATGTATTTATACGGCAACCACACAATGTATGCAATATTTTCTACATAAAACATTTTAAAGTGAAATATTTTAAGTAATTGGAGCCTTGAATAGGTCAATAATTCAATATAACATAGATTTCTTTTTTTTTTTTGAGCAATGGAAAAAAAAAAAAAAAGAAAATAGACAAAAGAAAAAAACTGCCTGCATGGCAGCTTTGTGTCAACATTGCAACTTTTTCTAGTTAGATTTCATCTCATTCCACTTTTTGAAATGTTTTTTTTTATTTTTGCAAGAGCATTTCCAGAATGTGTGGCGGGCCGGTAAACAATTAGCTGCGGGCCGCAAATGGCCCCAGGGCCGCACTTTGGACACCCCTGCTATAGGCAGTCTTGTCCCCTTCTGTGATGAGCCCCACCACTGTAGTATCATCCGCAAATTTGATGATGGAATTGCTCGGCTGGATAGGAATACAGTCATAGGTGTATTTTAGAATAAGGAGAAATGATAGAAGAAAGGTAATATTATAATAGATCTATTTGTGGCAGGATAGGAGAACGTTATGTACAAGTTTCATTTTTGCATCGTATTGCACGTAACTGTGGTGGTGACCCTCGATTAAAGTTAGAAGCAGAGGCGTCACCAGGTTTTAAAAACATGCAGTAACTTAACTCCCAGTGGCTGCACTAATAATAATACAATTATAATAATTATGTATTATTATGATTCATATTAGACATTAAGGATAATCCTACGCGTGTCAGATAATATCTACTTTACATTCTTAATAAAGGAAAACATGACTGATTTATAATCATATGTAAGTGAATAATGACAGGTATTTAAATTCATATTCTGCCACAATTTGTTGGCATCAAGTAATAATTGCGGGGGTTAACTAGATATGCTCCAGATATTAATCCCATTTTTCAAAAAGTCGAAAACCCTATTTAAGGTTTTCACATGTGTTTTTAAAAGCTGTTTTCAACCAAATTCATACAAAATATGTTTTTAGTGCATGTAAACATGCCAAGTGTGTGTGTATGGGGCCGCAATGTTGGGTTAAGGGTGGGATCGGCGGCCCCTTTAGGAATCTAGTGTATGGGGGCCCAGAATGTGGTCCCACGCCCCTGTTAATGAACAATGTCTCGCACCCCCTCTACGTCATCTTGGAAAGTCTGCAGAGCAGCCCAGAAACAGACTTGTGCAGCCCAGATGTCTGAAGGAACGGTACAGCTCGTCCCTTCTGCATGCCAGAGGCTATCAGACTGTATAATTCACAATTCACGTTTCTTTTGTTGTTTTTAACAGTTTTAAGAAGGCAATTTGTGGTGTTCACTTCAAGGACAGAAAAAAAGTGTGGTCGGATTAAACACTCATTAAAAAGGCCGACATCATATTATCTTATAAGCACAACTGACGGGCAGTGATTTAAAGTTAGAGAGTTAACTTCAAGAACAATGGTTAAGTTGTCTAAAAAGTGCTTACGTTACATCATTCACCCACCCCTTGAGGGTGACAAATTAGTGGTCAGAAAGTTAAATCCGAACTGTGTAAAAGCCGCAGGCAGCTAAGCGGCCGGCATGACGAGCATCACTTAGCATCTGGGCTAAATTAGGCTAAATCCTTTAGACATGGAGCAACTCTTCACCATCCATCTCACACTTCTTGCATGTGGTGCCTGCGGCCTGCAAGCACGCCTGAACTGGACCCAGGTAGAACCCCCCTGCTGAACACACACACAGGGGTCAACATGCATACATCACACTCACACTGATCAGCGAGGAGGCAGCACAGACACCGGAATGTTGACACCTTTCACCTTCCCTTTGGGTCTGTACACCACAAATAGTTTTACTTATTGTTTTTTTTGGTTTGCATTGTCTGTGTTCTTCTTTGGCTATTTTTAAGACCCTTCTTTAAAAAAAAAACAACATTTTTATTCACTGGCGTTCAACCCAGCATGAGACTTTAAACTGTTTTTAACTTTTTAAGTGCTTTTTATCTAACAAATTGTTCTGAATATAATTTGTATTTTGCTTTTTCAATGTGTATTTTACCTCTGTTTTTAATGTTATTTTTTAGTCCATCCTTTGCCTGTATTTCTTTGTGGTGTACACAGCCCTTTCGTTCTTCAAGTGTGTTTTTTTTAAAGGGCTTTATAAATAAAGTTGGTATGGTATGGTATGGTATGTGTTTCACACTGGATCTGACTAAGGTCACTATGGACATACAGTATAGTACGTTACACAACCTTTGGTAGTCCCAAAATAAGAATTAAATAGACTATTTATTTGGGTGTGTTTGGAGATAATCTGAACATCTGGAAGGTAGCTCTGATATTAATGATATTCCACCATTAGGGGGCAACCCTGGTGTTGAATTGCCCTCCTGAATTTTGTCACAATGTCAAACTAAGGGGGAAAAATATTGCATTCTCATTTTTAGCTAGATCTTCACCAAAATCTAACTTCTACTGTTAAAGTTGTTCTGTAAAATTAAGGATAAAAGGTTTAAAATAAATACATAAATAAGTAAATCCCGCATGTGATTTGTGTTGAATGGAATTTGTTTTCCAAAAATGCAGGGACCCCAAAAAAGTTATTTAAACTCTCTACAGTACCTACGCATTGACTCAAATATAAGACAGCCCTCTAATTGTTTGGCACCACCTTTTAATATGCACATATAAATATGAAGATTTTTAGACCGTTTCTCAGTCAAAAAAATAAATAAATAAATATCGTATTATGTTTGAGTCAATACTGTAAATTATTTCACGGAACCTGAGACTCATCTCTAGACCCCAAATATAGGACGGGCTGTCTTCTGTAACTTTTTTTTCCAATGGAAAAAATACCGTCTTATATTCAACTAATTATAGTAACATCTTTTAATAACCCAAAATGATAGAAAAAATAAACAAATTAATGTGTGTGAGGAAAGACCGTTAAAAATGGACGAGATGACTATTTCTGTTGTTGTATTTAACCTGTTTGTATCTTCTTTTTAATCAATAAATAAATAACCTTAACTTGACGATTTAGAACAAAATATGTATATAATACATATGATAGTAAACAATTATTACAAATAATCTAATAATTAAATGTTTCACTATAGCTTGTACTGTACAATGTGATATCATGTAATACAATTTATAACATTCAAAACAAACAACATTTAAATTATCTCAACATTACTTCAATCAAAGTTTTGGTTTTAAAGGAAGCATTACATAGTATACTTTATAATGATGCATTATTTTCATAACTACATACTTATTTCTCTGAAAACATGGGACTTTTCCTGCAAACATCCTGGAAAGAGATGTTTACATCTGTGAATTGTGAATTAGATTTATATAGCGCTTTTCTCTAGTGACTCAAAGCGCTTTACATAGTGAAACCCAATATCCAAGTTACATTAAACCAGTGTGGGTGGCACTGGGAGCAGGTGGGTAAAGTGTCTTGCCCAAGGACACAACGGCAGTGACTGGGATGGCGGAAGCGGGGCTCGGACCTGGAACCCTCAAGTTGCTGGCACACCCACTCTACCAACCGAGCTATACCGCTCTCAAAAGGTGATCTGGCAGTGCGGGCGGTGGTAAAACACCTGACATATGTGAGACATGCAAATTATTCACAGTAACTGTAATACTGTTCTGGAATCGGGTATTTTTAATTCAATTAGTGAGCAATAAAGATGGCGAATAAATGGAGTGGCAGTTTGCAGTAGTGTGGAACTGCACTGCATCATGCCAAGAAGTGTTTCTAATATTTTGGTTGCCACAGTCACCAGTTATCCAAACTACAATGTACAATGTTTGCTTGGTTAGTTGGCAAGTTAGTAAGTAGAATTATACAAAAGCTTCATAGCCAATTTTCGGTTGGACCAATGAAAACCATTTTAATTTTGGTGCAGATCAGATTAAAAATGCAGATTAAAAATTTGAGTTCGCCAGTGTGCAGAGTGGTGTGGTGACACACCACATCCAGTAGATGAAGCTGTGATGAACAAAGCTGGAAGTGGGCACTATTTTTGTAATGTACATTACTGCCACCCACAGGACAGCAAAGGAACAACATTACTTGACACACTATGATAGGTCAATAAGAATTGAGCGTTATCAACACGAGCACAGCTACATGCGTTAATATTACAGTCACATTTTAACGAGCTACCATGCTAGGTTAGTACTCGCTGAAGACAAGCAAAATGACAACGTTTGTAGTTGACTGATGGATAGTTGGCAGAGCTCCAGGGTTTATTTTAGGATGTGTAGATAAGCCGGATTTGTTAGATTTGAGCACTTAAACATAAAGGGGAGCTATGATGATTTAAATCTACATTTAAAACACTTCCTTGTGGTCTAATTAATATGTATTGGATATGCTTTGGTGTAAATTTTGCGTACATTTTGCACCACAGTCACTTTTATGATCCGCTTTTTAAGTCTGTCTGCAAGATGTTCGATTGTGGAGGCGTTACTAGATTCCAAATGAAACCACGCCCAACCTCTCCAAAAGTATCCTAATTTATATTTTGAAAATGTGCACTGTTTAAATATATATATATTGAAGTCGTCTCTGCTATTCTTTTCAGATACAGTCGAAAATATGCTTAATGAACAGTATATAGATTCATCCGGTCACAACATTGGGTACACCTACATACTCTCCAATCTATTTGGACTCTGCATTTAAAAAGTTGCTTTTAGCAGCATTTATGTTACTGCATGTTGTAGTTTTTATGCACACGCCAAAATTAGATAAAAATAATACTTTATTCTACCTTTTTTTTCTTCCTCAAAGCCTGAAGCAGAGAATAGCTTGTTTTAGGGCCTGATTTGCGAAAGGTTTGCGAGTAATAGAATACGTGCAAACTTGATAGCACACACGAAGATGATCCACTAAATGTGTGCAAAGTGGATAAGTGTCTCTGTCTTCATTAATATGCAAAATATATGCTGATCATCAAGACACCCATAATACTGGGAGGATACAATGGTAATATAATTATTTAGTATTTATTGAGTATTTATCGACACTCTACCATTTTGGGAGCACTATTTTGCGTTTTATTTAGCACGGTTGAAAAGAATGCGTAAGCTGACACAGTTCCAAACACAGCTGTGAGAGAGGAGTGCTTGCATTGCAAAGACACACGGTGGACAGGGAATCCTCCATCCTACATGTACGTTTAGACATATTTGGACGGTCTGAAATAAAATATATTAGACACGTTGTCTGTTCAGCAAGATTATTTTATAATTTTTGAGCTTCTACATGACGGAAGGGGCTGAATAAAACAAATTTGATTGATGCGTTTTGTCATCTGATATTTTTTTAATGACATTTTTTCTCATACAGTAGAACATATATTACTAACATATATCCTATATCAGTGGTCCCCAACCACCGGGCCACGGCCCGGTACAGGTCCGCGGACCGATTGGTACCGGGCCACGCAAGAGATGTAAAATTTTTTTTATTTATTTATTTATTTATTTTTTAAAATTAAATCAACATAAAAAACACAATATATACATTATATATCAATATAGATCAATACAGTCTGCAGGGATACAGTCCGTAAGCACACATGATTGTATTTCTTTATGAAAAAAATAAAAAATAAAAAAATTGTTTAACATGAGTATACAACAATAAATCAAAAATAAGTATCACTGCAGACTAAACGGGGACGGCGTGGTGCTTTTGGGAGAGTGGCCGTGCCAGCAACCTGAGGGTTCCTGGTTCGATCCCCACCTTCTACCAACTTGAGCAAGACACTTCACCCTTGCTCCTGATGGGTCGTGGTTAGAGCCTTGCACGGCAGCTCCCGCCATCAGTTTGTGAATGTGTCTGTGAATGGGTGAATGTGGAAATAGTGTCAAAACGCTTTGAGTTCCTTAAAAAAAAAAGGTAGAAAAGCGCTATACAAGTACAACCCATTTAACATTTACTAAACACTATACTCTATTACAAATGTGAACTTTGTTGGGGGTTTTTTTGTCATCTGCTGGCACTTTAACAGGCATCCAGTTGAAAAAAAATCTAAGTCGACGCACAGTTTAAAGCACACACACACACACTTTATAGCAGCGCCGTCTGGCTTCATCCAACTTGGATGCCCCCTGACAGCGCTCACGGTGACTGTTTGTAAACACGATCCCGGAGCGCCGCCTAACCGCATTATCTTCAGTAGCGAGACGCGATAGGAGCCGACCTCAGCGAGTTGCTTTAAAGCTGCTGAGCTTATTGAGACACACACACACACACACACACATACACATTGCTGCAAAGTTATTTAATCAGGAGCTTTTCTACTGCGGCAGACGTTCAACTGTGATATGCTATGACAGCGTGTGTGTGTGTGTGTGTGTGTGTGTGTGTGTGTGTGTGTGTGTGTGTGTGTGTGTGTGTGTGTGTGTGTGTGTGTGTGTGTGTGTGTGTGTGTGTGTGTGTGTGTGTAAGTCAGGAGGTTAGTTGTGTTTGTTTAGGCTACCTGTCGACCCTGCACAGACTAATTGATGTGTTTTTAAGGCCTCATTGATCTCTGCATCTTAAATAGTGCAGTAATGGAGAACAGTACTTTGCTTCTAACTTTAAGAAAATTACAACTCTAGGATCAGTCTTTACTTTGGCCTCAGGCGCCGTCTACCCGCTCTTTATATTTACAGCCTTAGCCTAGCTTCGGATATATCATCCTTCCACTGCAGAATTTCATAGCAGCTAGAATGGCCGCCAATGATTATAGAGCAATCTTTATTGCATGAGTGACATCATGACTGTAGATCATGCAATGGTGGGATTATACTGGGCACTGTAAATCGCACTGTAGCTGTGGAGTCCAAAATTCTTGTTAAAAGGATTGGATCGGATGCCGAGGAAAATGGAAGGACTGCATTAGAGGACGCACAAGCAGATCTAGCGAAGGGGAGTCACATGATCTCCGAACGTTACATGACAGGACAGGGTGGTCCTATTAATTCAATGCAGACATTTGACAAACAGTAACTTACCAAAGTCATCAATTGCAGCACAGGACCACCTAAATTCGTAACCTCCACATTATTTCTGTCTCTAAGGTGGGAGTCATCAACAAAAGATGCCATTTACAGTTACCATTTACAGTCTGAGAGCATGTGTAGTGTATATACTGTAAGTCAGTAATAAATTACACACGCTCAAATAGATATTACAAAATTAATGCAAAACAATTTGTGGCTTTACAAATTCAACAGTTATTAATAAACTATTGAACATGTTATTTTAGTCCAAAACATACATCTAATTAGATTTAGGTACAGTGCAGCATAAAAATTGTTTCACACAAATAATAAAGTTTGAACATTTGTTGTAAAGGGCGTGGGGGGATTGTTTCCAAAAAAAATTCTGCAAGGGTGGACAGGGTTTGTAAATAAAGAAGTTTACATATTGCATTTGTTATATATTGTATTAATTATATAACTATATAATATAATATATCAGTATATATTATATACGCTATAAATAATATGTAAATATTACATATATGTTATATTTTATATTGCTACTATGGTACATTTTTTGTCTACTTAATACCTGCATTATCATTTCCATCCTTACCCTTTCCATCCTTTGAAACTGAGCTACTGTGTGAAACAATTCCCCTTGTGGATCAATAAAGTCTGTATAAGTCTAAGTCTAAGCTAATTTCTCCATAAGAAACTATGTCAATATGAAAAATGGGTTCCAGTCGCAACAAAAGTCAAAATTTTTGTTAACGTTTGTACACTTTAAACACAATATACAATACTGTATTGAAAAAAAGGTGTTGTATATAAAAAAATATATAACAACTTTCTATTTAATAACAAATCCAAAACAATAACTAGCAGAACTGTCCTCTTCTGCAGCCGACACGCACACACTATCACTAGCCCTGTGGTGCACTCCCAGTTGATAAATCACAAAACTCTTTACTTTAACTGCCAGGTTGCTTAGGAATAAAAAATAGAATCCACTTTCGGTTAATCTTCTTTACCTGCAGCTAGGTGTAATAATGATAATAATAATAATAATAATAATAATAATAATAATAATAATAATAATAATAATAATAATAATAATAATAATTAGTTCATTGTCTCCGAGGAGAAATGTGTCTTGGACATCAAGGGGTAAGGTTGTGTAGGCATTGACGACAATGCTGTGGATACTTCCCGAATGTTTCAAACCACACATTGCTTGTCCATTACCATTCGAAATTATATTGAGCTAGCAAAACTAGAAACATTTTTGTAAAAAGGCAAAAAGGCCGAACAGGTTTTATCCGGCCCGCGGGATCAGTTTGCTAAGTATAAAAGTGAGCCAATTTTTTTTAATGAAAGAAACCACTGTTCTAAATGTGTCCACTAGATGTCGCAATAGCAATTGTTTGTATCTTTGTAGATGATGCTACATATGTAAAAAAAAACAAAAATCAACACAAAGTAGCTAACAATGAGCCCACAATAGATGTCCTGCCAGCACAAAATGGCTACCCTGCAGGCATACAATGGGTGTATGAAACGGTAATACCCTGAGACAAGGTTCGTACAAAAAAGCTAATTTTTTTTAGGTTTACAGTTCGTAAATCGAGAAGTTAGTGTAATGAGCGGTACGTAAATTGAGGTTCCACTGAGTGTCTTCAATCATCGCAGTGTTGTTGTTGTTTTAACATTCCGTACAGTATTATACAGCATTATACAATAATGTAATATACATTTAAAAGTGATGTTCCTTGTATTCTTTCATAAAGACTGCTTAAAACTGTCCGATTTATGGACAGCGCCACTCTTCTTAGCAACTGTTGTGGTCAAAGTTGGAATTGCCACTAAACATAATAAACCAGGGGTGGGCAATTAATTTTTACCGGGGGCCGCATGAGCTACCCGAGCACTGCTGGAGGGCCACATCGACAATATTTCAATTAAATTTTGCTCAATATTATTTTTGATATATACCGTAAGATAAATAATAATAATAATAATAATAATAATAATAGTAATACTTCAACATAGTGTGTGTAACAGCATTCCATGACTAATATATATAAATTAACATTAATAATAAATGACAGTAAAATAAGCACACGTATGACTGAGGAGTCATAGTGTAACTTTGTGTGGTGTTTGAGTTGTCCGACTTTTTGTGTGGCCTTAAACGCACCAGTGGTTTAGTGCTATGCGTGTTGGTGACAGATGACAAGTTGGTTTTGGCCTGGTTTGTACGGCAGAAAATGACTAGTTTTTCGAGATAGAATTGTTTTACTCATGTTTTTGGTGTGGTTATGTCCGAATATAAACAGTTTTGTTCAATAAAGTGATCGATATAATTCCTGTCCTCGAAGCATCTCGATAGACGTTACAATAATTGAACGGTGTTCAATTGAACGGTGTTGACGAACACCATTGGGGCCGCTTGTTATCACTGTCACTCAAAGTTGCATTGCAAAATTCCATAGAATAAATATGTTTATTTTGTTTAGAATTCAGATGGGATTTGATTTGGTGCGCGGCATATATACTTGCTGCGCGCAGCGGACGCTTGAGCAGTGCGCAATTGCGCAGGCACGCACCTTAGGTGAGGGGACGTTGCTTTGCAGTTCATGTGTTGTTGAAAACACGGCATTCCTCATCAACTTTTCTCTTTTTGGCGTCTCGGGTGTAAACCGTGCATCACTTGTCGCTGCATGTGCACCTTCACTCGCAGGTTACACACGGACACACGCCCATAAATAATACTTTTCAAAATAAAAGCAGCACAGTTGTATTGCGCGCAGGACATAGATGTTTTTTCAACTTTATTTTGTAATTGCAGTTGTTCACATTCACTCACAATCACGCACACGTCCACATGGAAGTAATACAAATAACGATTTTCAAAACAAAAGCAGCACCGTTGTATTGCACACTCGACATAGATACTTTTTAAAATTTATTTTGTAATTTATAATTGGCCTCACGCGGGCCGGACAGGGACGCACAAAGGGCCGGATGCGGCCCGCGGGCCGCAGAATGCCCAGGTCTGTAATAAACAGTTGGTATTTAAGTTCTCTGCTGCCATCTGGTGGTGACGGTTGGTAGTTTACACCCTCTCAACTCTTCATGTATCATGTGTCTTGCTTGGCAGGGGAATAGGACCAGATGAGTTCAGTACCTACTGTGCTGCTTCACAATATCCTACATGTCGCAGCACACTTTTTTCCTATCTTACTTTGCATATTTTTGTCCACCAATCAAATCAACCATTTGACGCTTGTAGATATACAAACAGATTTTAGGAGATTTTAAAAAAGTGTTGTGTCTGCAAGGCCCACCTGAAACATTGCCCCCGACCTCACTGCTGATTCCTCTGATGTTAGTCTCTCAAACAAATCAGGTGGTAAAACATAAAAGTGAAGAAATCATGGTTAGTTAAGGCGCTCCTGTTGCTTTGGCATACATCTAACAGCTTGTGTTTTTTACCTCTGTAATATTTGTAAATGACAGCAGTATTTAATGGATACCAGGGTGGCTAAAACATGTTTTTAGGGCATTATCTTTTCATCTTACAGCTTTGAGATGTAATAGTCCTGTGCAGGCATGCAACTCAGTCGAAAGATGTTTCTAGTTCCGAGCTCTTTGGCCACACCCATGGGGCTGTAATGTAGCTCATTCACGTGGCCTATACTTACCAGCTCGCCACAGAGCGCTGCCCTGCACTTACAGCGGAAAGAGTGCGGCCTTCTGCAGCTGGCGTTCGCATTGCATGCAACGTCCGATTGCAGACGCCATGGATATCTAGTATTGTTCCTAAATCACCATCTTCACAACATTTTCTCTTAGTGCACAATTATGCTACAGTGAAGGCATTTTCATGTCACTACACTAGCCTATATTTTGTTACTAAGATTGATGCATCATTCACTGACAAATTAGGAATCCATGCACACTAACAAACAGATAAACAAAATACCCACAAATGATATATAATTAGTCTAGTGCATTAAACATGGCTGCCGTGTCATATTAATTGTTGTTGGTTTTTTTTGCTGCCAGCATTAAAATGAATTAGTACCATTTAGTCATTACTAATGTCCCAATGTCCCTGAAGTAAACATTTATCCCACCACATTGACTGACGACTTGGGGTTGAATCCTTCCTGAGTGACTTTAATTAAAATTTGAAAAAGCTTCAACCTCTAATCCATGTTGACCTTTATTAAGGATGGCTGATGGAGCATGGTGACAAGCATGTACTGTCCGTGTGTGTGTGTGTGTGTGTGTGTGTGTGTGTATGTGTGTGTGTGTGCATGTGCATTCCATCCAGGTGAGCTAACGAACACTTAGAAGAGGTATAGATCTCCTTTGTTGCACACTTTGTAGACTTTTTTCAAACTTTTTTAAACTGTCTCCATCATAAAACCTTTATCAACGGTACAAAGAATTGGGATGCTCCGATAAGGGTACCGATAATCCAGAGTGGGATTCGTTTGATACCAATATCGACCGCATGTATTTTTCAATGTATTTTGGTGACAGTTAAACATTATCAACATGATACTTAAACTAGTTAATTATCCCCTTTTGTCACATACAATTGTTTGAGCAAAATATAGCCATTAGTACACACTAACTAAAGAAAAACTACTATTACTCGTTTAAATTATTTGTTTTTTGTCTACAAAGTCCTCCTGTGTCCAAAAAAACAAAACATGAGTTGGTTAACAGTAACAAAAACAGCAAAAACAATACTGTGGGACAATAAAAGTATTGACCTAATCACTCGATCAATCATTTACTGATACGACTCTTGGTATCGACGGCACACATTTATGGATGGTGACACACCAACAGTTAGCTACAGTATCTTAGCACGCCTGCTCCTGGCAGACTCTCAGTGTGTTGTGTAACCTGTTTAGCCTCGTCTTCCTGTGATAACTTAATATTGATACTTAATACACTAAGAAATGCAGTTTGTTTGCCATAATGGAGGTGATTATTCCACACTGTGTATGGAGACACACAATTAGCTGCTAGCTGCTTGTCAGCCGGTGGACTAAAAATAAATACATTATCAGCCAGAGGGGCTTGGCATCAAACAGCATGGCGATAGTATACTTTTTTTTTTGCAAAAAATGGCCACTAATGATCGTTGGTCAGTCCGTCGGCACATCCCTAATGTTAAGTTATATTTCAACATGTTTCATCACCATACAAGTGTAAAAATAAGTAAACTAAAATGTGTGTTGAAACGTGCAAATGAAGGCAGTCGGAGCTATGAACTACAAAGCTTTGTCCGACTTTTGAGGCGAATGTTGGTGGACCTGCTCAACCGAAAGGGCTTTACAGATACCACTGTACACACAGTCACATGCCATGGAAGAGGAGATGTAATGTTGGATGTTCTGTACTGTTGTTGTTCGTTAAATACATTACACTTTGTCACCCTCCTGTGATGTCCCACTTTCTATCTATCTATCTAGTGGTATTTTCATTTCACATTATGGATTTACAGCAACTCTGCAACAGCATTTGATGACACATCTGTTTTTTTGTTTTGTTTACAGCGTGACATTCAGAGGCGCCACGCCGTCTTTCGGTCGTCACTTTCGGGAGGATTATAGAGCAGAACTGTGCATGCTGGGCTCTGTACAGCTGTCTGCTTTCCCACAGCCACATACCTGACACAGGTGGATGGGCGCTCAGCACACAGGATGTCACTCACTGCTGCAGGTGTGTTGACAGTATGCGCAAAGCTCCCATTTCATTTCACTCAGCATTGACTGTGACTTGATTAGACCTAAAAGTTTTATAACTAATACTTGAGATTACTGTATAGGATGTACACTTTGAAAAGTAAGGATGTCAAGCCTCAAGTTACCAGACTAAAAGGTATCCATTTGTATTTTTCAGGCCAAAAAAAGTACAAGTATTTTACTAAAGCTGTAAAAGTCAAGCGTCAGAGCTACATATGGCTCAGTGACGTGCGGTGAGGTTCATGACTGGTGAGGCACTGACTTCATCACAGTCAGATTTACAAACATATGAACCCTAAAGAGTATCTTATTCACCATTTAATTAGCGGCAGTTAACGGGTTATGTTTAAAAGCTCATACCAGCATTATTCCCTGCTTGGCACTCAGCATCAAGGGTTGGAATTGGGGGTTAAATAAACCAAAATTATTCCCCGGCGCGGCGCCGCTGCTGCCCACTGCTCCCCTCACCTCCCAGGGGGTGATCAAGGGGATGGGTCAAATGCAGAGAACACATTTCACCACACCTAGTGTGTGTGTGACAATCATTGGTACTTTAACTTAACTTTAACTTTACACTTACAAACTGTAGCACACAAAAAAGCACATTTAATAAAAAAAACGTTTTTATGGTCTTAGTTTTACTTATAAGTGCGGGAACAGTGGTGTTCGTGTTGGAGGAGTTGTGAATGAATGAAATATGAAACTTTTTATTCGACCCCTTTTACCGTATTGCATTTGCATTATCTTGTTTAGCACACTCATTGTTTATGTTTTGTTTGTTTGTTTTTTTTGTTTTGCTTAGTTGTTTTTTTTTGTTTTTTTTTTGTTGTTGTTTTTTTTGTTGTTGTTTGTTTTTTGTTTGCTCCATGCTTTTTTAACCTGTAAAGCACTTTGGTGCAATCTAAAAAGTTGTTGAAAATGTGCTATATAAATAAAGTTGACTTGACTTGACTTGACTTGAAATCCGTGCTGCAGTCTGCAGGTGTACCTAATGTTGTGTCCCTGCACTCGTTCACGGCTCCTCCGGCGCGAGCATTGTTGTTTTTGCACTTTTTGGCTTCTTGTTAAGTGACTTTTTTTGGGTGGATTCGGTCTTGCACGTGGAGGGTTTGGGTGTTGGCTTTGGTTGGTGTGGCGCTCCCGTCGGGCGGTGCATTCTGCGGCGGGGGTGCTTGGCACAAGGAGGCGGGGTTACTGCGAGCCTCCCACAGTGCGTCTTCGCAGCAGTTTTATGATCGCTCAGCACAAGAAATACTTTACACACATACAGTTGTTGACAAAATACACTGTACATTATATACCTCAGCTAACTAAACTATGGAAATGTATAATATAATTCATATATAATTCAAGGGCCTCAACTGGCTGCTGATCACCGCACCGTCTCTTCTCAGTATTTGAACGGCAAATGTGAAAATTCAGCGATTTTGAATAAAAATAATCTAAAACTGGTGAAGTTAAATGGAAAATAACTTTATAGTATAATCACTGAATACATATAACAATTTAATTAATTGTTTTCCTTTTTACATTTTTTTTCTTTCCATGATGGCAGGTGAGGTGGGGCCTCACCTGCGGCCTCTAGTGACCGCACGTCACTGATATGGCTGTTTGTCCAAAGATTAAAGCATATGCATATAAACATGGATGTGACGGTGCAGCGGGAGAAGTAGACGGCAGAGAGGCGATGACGTTGTTAGCTGTCAGCGTCTTTATTGACAGCAAGATATGTGTGTGCGGTGTGTGATTAAACCAAAGATATGTAGTGTGACTATGTGTGAGTATTATATGAGTGTGGTTACCAGAGGGTGTTGAGGGTGCGTGTTGGGATCGATGCGGAAGTAAAAAAAAAAGGGCAAAGCAGGCTCGGAAGTCGGAAGGCAGGCGGATGGTCAAGGACAGGAGCGGCGTCGTGGTCAGTGGGAAGGCATGAGGTCGAAGTCCAGGGAGGCAAGAGGAAGTCCGAAGGGGGTCCGGGAAGACGAGACACACAGCTCGACAACGAGGAATGGCGACGGGAAGCTGGAGGACGACACAACACGAGAGACAGTGAACACGACGGGGGGGGGAACACAGGGAGAGAGCATGCACATGCGAGAAGGCTGGAGACAAGTTGGCTTTCTGTACAAGGTACGAGAAGCTACGTTCTGGCACTGGATCTCAAGAAGGCTGGTTGCTCATCACGGGCAGGTGTGTTGATTGCTGACTTCTTGCAGCCGCGGAGGCACGCCCGCACCTGAGAGGAAACACCCGTGACCCATAACAATGGACATACACAAGCAAGTTTGTTAGTTAATGTTAAGCATGTTCTAACAAGTCACCCTCAGTGTAACACAGGAGTCACCAACGCGGTGCCCGCGGGCACCAGGTCGCCCGTAAGGACCAGATGAGTCGCCCGCTGGCCTGTTCTAAAAATAGCTCAAATAGCAGCACTTAATTATCAGTGAGCTGCCTCTATTTTTAAAATGTTATTTATTTACTAGTGTGACAGTCCTAACTGTCATGCGGGTTCTCAGGACCATCCAGGGAAGACATTGTCGTGAGACGGTTTAGACTTCTTTATTATTTCAATCAGTCTTTTGCATGCTTTTCAGCAGCTGCCTTTTTTCTCACGTGAGCACATGAATGGTTTCCTCCCGTCCGCCGTCTGCTTTTCAGCAGCACGTCGCCGTCGTTTGCGTGGCAGCAGAGGATGGTTTCCTCCCGTCCGCCGTCTTTCTCCGTCTCCTCCCTTGATGTTCACGTCTCTCGCCCTTTTATACGGTCCGAGAGGGTGATTGCACTGTCCACAGCTGCGCGCTCCACGCACCTTATGCTGATTGCGGCGTCGCTCCCAGCGCGCCCCACCTTGCCGCTCGCTCGTCCACGCCTCCTCGCCGCCCACAACTAGCAAGCTGGTCTCGCTTTGCTTGACATTTTTAATTCTAAGAGAGACAAAACTCAAATAGAATTTGAAAATCCAAGAAAATATTTTAAAGACTTGGTCTTCACTTGTTTAAATAAATTCTTTTTTTTTTACTTTGCTTCTTATAACTTTCAGAAAGACAATTTTAGAGAAAAAATACAACCTTAAAAATGATTTTAGGATTTTTAAACACATATACCTTTTCCCTTTTAAATTCCTTCCTCTTCTTTCCTGACAATTTAAATCAATGTTCAAGTAAATTAATTTTTTTATTGTGAAGAATAATAAATACATTTTAATTGAATTCTTCATTTTAGCTTCTGTTTTTTCGACAAAGAATATTTGTGAAATATTTCTTCAAACTTATTATGATTAAAATTTAAAAAAAAATATTCTGGCAAATCTAGAAAATCTGTAGAATCTGAGGCTTTTGACAAAGTTGCAGAAAAGTACTCTCAGGTCATAAACAGAGTTGGGCAAGAGTTTGAGAACAGGTTTTGTGACCTGGATCAGCTTGAGTCATGTATGTCGTTCATTTCTAATCATTTCATGAACGTGGACATATCATGCATTGCTGAGCAGTTAAGTGCAACATTCAGCCTGAATGCTGAACAGGTGGAGATTGGAATTGTAACACTGCAAAATGACCTCCACCTCAAAGCCCACCAGGCTGCATCAAACTTTTGTTGACTTGTTGACACAGAAAAGTACAGCGGTGTATGCGCAGCAGCTATGAAGGTTGCAAGCCTGTTTGGTTCAACGTATCTTTGTGAATCAGCCTTTTCTGACATGAACTTCATCAAGAACAAACCCAGAACACGCCTCACTGATGCACATCTGCAAGACTCACTCAGAGTTGCAGTGTCAAGTTACACACCAGAGTACAACACACTAGTTAACAGCATGCAATGCCAGGCTTCCCACTAACTGACAAAGAAACAGATAACAGATTTGGTGTCCAGTTCAAAGTGTGACATGATTTATTTAAAAATTTGAGAGTTGACTTTTGTATTTTACATGAGTTATTATTTGTACAAACATAGTGCTAAGTAATTCATGATTTGTTAAAAAATGTTAGTGGCTAGCTAGCTAAAATGGGATATTGTGATTTCACAAGACTGTCTTAGAAGTGATCATTTGAAAATGTTCAATTTGAAAAATGTGCACTTAGAGAAAATATAAAAATAAAGTGTTGCATATTGATATTTATCTGTTTCTATATATATTTATTGTGAGAAATCATTAAGATGATCAGTGTTTCCACAAAGATAAATATAATTAATTATTAATAATAACATAGAGTTAAAGGTAAATTGAGCAAATTGGCTATTCCTGGCAATTTATTTAAGTGTGTATCTGTCATGTCTGTGTTCATGTTTTTGTTTGGCCATGTGCTGTTTTGTTTTTTGGACACTTCCTTAGTTCCTTGTTTCACTTCCTGGTTTTGTTTGTCACCATAGCAACCATTAGTTTCACCTGTTCCACGTTTGGACTCACACACACCTGTCTCACGTTTTCACAGTCATGTCACGCACCTGTTCACAGTTTGTCACGCACCTGTTTTCACTTTTCATGTCACTATATAGGCTTTTCTGTTTCTGTTGTTGGTCCTGGCGACATCATACATTCATGCCATGTTCACAGTTCCTTGTCACGTAAGTTTTTCTTTGTTTAATGTTCATAGTTCTCCGCCATTGTGCGCGCCTTTTGTTTTCCTAGTCAAGTTTTTTTACCTCCGCTGTGAGCGCCTTTTGTTTGTACCTTTTGTTTGAGTTTATAGTAATAATTAAATATGTCTTTACCTGCACGCCACGTCCGTTCCAATTCTTTTGCACCACGGGAGAGCAAACCACGCCAAAGACCTAGTCATGACAGATGTCGCCAGCACGAGAGCTCTCCCGCAAAAAAATGGGACAATTTTGACGAGGTAACGTGGGAGGTCCTGCGCGCCATGGAAGCCGAGACACTCCGCCATTCCCCCATGGAGCGCAGGGATCTCATGTGGGGTCCGACCGGCAAACTGGTGCCGATCAGCTCCCTTTGGTCCGAGGATGGCGCTGCGTCACCGCAGTCCCGGAAGCGCCGCTCCCAACGAAGGACGTCAGGGAGGGCTTCCACAAGCATTGGAAAGGACGCATCGTTCCCGCAAGCTCCTCCCCCTCCGGGCGGAAACGAGCTGCAGCCAGCCCGGCTTCCCCAGGACGACGTCACGCCGCTGCCAGTGGGTGACGTCATGGATTTTTTTCCCCTGAACTCTTTTTCTTGTCAGCCACATCCAACCAAAGACTCTAAATCCATGATTAAATATTACCAAGACATGTTTTTAGAAATCAGATCCTGTCAATCACAGTCACCCAATTTTCATGCCCCGCCCCCCAGGACTCATGCCACGCCCAAGTCAGAAATTTTTTTTTCACCCACAAAAGCCCAGGTGGGGGGGAACGAAAGACCTTTTGGACAATTTAGAGGGGAGGATTCTGCCCTCCTCCTGAACCCCCTCCGCCCACCCCAAAAGACGGTTCCAGACCGCGGGGAGCGCGTCTGGGATCCGCTCCTTGAGGGGGGGGCTAGGGCTGGGAATTGTTCAGGTGGGGTGGGTCAGCATCGTCACGCCAAGCCACAGCCTCCAGCACGACCACCACCACCTGTCTTTCGACCTGCCAAGCCACAGCCACCAGCACGACCCCCACCACCTGTCTTTCGACCTGCCAAGCCACAGCCACCAGCACGACCCCCACCACCAGTCTTTCGTCACGCCAAGACACAGCCTCCAGCACGACCCCCACCACCTGTCTTTCGACCTGCCAAGCCACAGCCACCAGCACCGCCGCCACCACCAGTTTTTCGACCATGCCAAGATCCACCTGCTCCACGCCCAGCTCCACGCCAAGCGCCACCAGTACCTGCTCCACGCCAAGCGCCACCAGTACCTGCTCCACGCCAAGCGCCGCCAGTACCTGCTCCACGCCAAGCGCCGCCAGTACCTGCTCCACGCCAAGCGCCGCCAGTACCTGCTCCACGCCAAGCGCCGCCAGTACCTGCTCCACGCCAAGCGCCGCCAGTACCTGCTCCACGCCAAGCGCCGCCAGTACCTGCTCCACGCCAAGCGCCGCCAGTACCTGCTCCACGCCAAGCGCCGCCAGTCGCAGCTTCACGCCGCCAAGTGCCGCCAGTAGCTGCCCCACGCCGCCAAGTGCAGCCCGTGGCTGCCCCACGCCGCCAAGTGCAGCCCGTGGCTGCCCCACGCCGCCAAGTGCCGCCCGTGGCTGCCCCACGCCGCCAAGTGCCGCCCGTGGCTGCCCCACGCCGCCAAGTGCCGCCCGTGGCTGCCCCACGCCGCCAAGTGCCGCCCGTGGCTGCCCCACGCCAAGACCAAAGCCAAGACCAAGACCCGCCAAGTGACCAAGACCCAGAACCGCCAAGTGACCAAGACCCGCCAAGTGACCAAGAACCGCCAAGTGACCAAGAACCGCCAAGTGTCCAAGACCAAGACCAACCACGCCAAGTCCAAGACCAAGTCCAAGACCAAGACCCAGACCCACGCCAAGTCCAAGACCAAGACCCGCGCTGCCAAGACCATGACCCACGCTGCCAAGACCAAGACCGCCAAGGCCAAGACCACCCACGCCAAGCTTCGCCGCCTGACGCACCACGCCAAGCTTCGCCGCCTGACGCACCACGCCAAGCTTCGCCGCCTGACGCACCACGCCAAGCTTCGCCGCCTGACGCACCACGCCAAGCTTCGCCGCCTGCCACGACAACGCGCCCACCTCCTCGTCGGCCAAGGATGTGGCCATTCCATGGGCGTCCGCCACGCCAGGTGCGCCGACCTCATCGTCTGCCACGAATGTGGCCATTCCCAGGTCGCCCACCTCGTCAGGTTCAGCGGCGGTCTACCCGCCGCCGCCACCTGACTCTGCCCCGGTGGATTCGGGGACACCTGGTCTGGCGACCCACCGCCATGTCCCCCTCCCTCCCTCCCATGACTCTTGATCCTGTTTTTTGTTTTTGGCCATCTGGGATCTGTCCGTAAGGGGGGGGTTCTGTCATGTCTGTGTTCATGTTTTTGTTTGGCCATGTGCTGTTTTGTTTTTTGGACACTTCCTTAGTTCCTTGTTTCACTTCCTGGTTTTGTTTGTCACCATAGCAACCATTAGTTTCACCTGTTCCACGTTTGGACTCACACACACCTGTCTCACGTTTTCACAGTCATGTCACGCACCTGTTCACAGTTTGTCACGCACCTGTTTTCACTTTTCATGTCACTATATAGGCTTTTCTGTTTCTGTTGTTGGTCCTGGCGACATCATACATTCATGCCATGTTCACAGTTCCTTGTCACGTAAGTTTTTCTTTGTTTAATGTTCATAGTTCTCCGCCATTGTGCGCGCCTTTTGTTTTCCTAGTCAAGTTTTTTTACCTCCGCTGTGAGCGCCTTTTGTTTGTACCTTTTGTTTGAGTTTATAGTAATAATTAAACTATGTCTTTACCTGCACGCCACGTCCGTTCCAATTCTTTTGCACCACGGGAGAGCAAACCACGCCAAAGACCTAGTCATGACAGTATCAAAATGGTAGCCCTTCGCATTAATCAGTAGCTCTTGGTTTCAAAAAGGTTGGTGACCCCTGGTGTAACATAAGCAGTCTTTATGTTTCGCTTTTTAAAAATCTAGCAATAATTTAAAAAATAAAAATGTATTTAAAAAATATATATAATGATTTTGCCGGTGTGAATAATAATTACAAAAAATGTCGGACTACCTAAAATATCCTAAATACCTTTGTGTTGTAGATATAAAGATAACATGGATTTAAAAAAAAATGAAAACAACAGATGTTTTTTGGATTAAATAATATTAAAATATGTTTTTTGTTACATAAAGACAAGCAATTTAGATATGCATGTGTTACATTGTAAAGGGAATGAGCATTTTTTAAACATTTGTGTTTATTTTTGTATTTATTGTCTTTAATGTCAAACTGATTTCCATTGTTCCTGTAACAATGACCAACATGCTCTATCCTGGGCTAATTGCAGTGTACTCCTTCCTCTATTACCCATAGGGTAGTGACAGAAATTATGCAGTGCAATTCAAATTAGCCAATGCTAATGGCTAAACTAAGATTTGAATCACTCAAGATACAGTACTTCAGTAAAACATTAAAATAGATGCTGCTCTATAATGGTTAAGTGAGTATGTGTGACATCACGATAAATCCAAAAACAATTCAACACCATTTACTGTTTGCTTTAATAAAAACTTTGATACATATAGCAATTTCTGGGCTGGTTGTATATAGCTGTTGGATATATAAACAAGAAATTGGAGCGCTAAAAGCGAGGATTTTTTCCCTGCAAAATGAAAAAACAGTTCATGGGACACTACCAGTGGAACCCAGAGGTAAGAAGTCATCATTTACCTCCAGATCAAAGGGTGAAAAAGCTGTTACGCACGGCCTGAAGCTAATTGATACCGTGTCTTTTCCAAGACTCTATAAAGACACCTGGAATGGGCTTGTTGCTAAACCAAAACCAAGTCAGAACGTTGGTATCCATGGGCAACATGTAATGTCACTCGGACTAAAGTAAACAAACAGATTTTTTCCACCGTCACAGTATGACTGAATATCACAAACAGGAAGACGTTAGCACAAAGCGTCATATACGGACAGAGCAACTGTGCCAAGTTCCAAGGTCAAAGATAAGCTACTGCTTGTAGACGAAGCCATATCGGACATAAAAATAAACAGAATGATCACATGCAGCTTTCCAAATGCCACCGTCTCAGACGTCACAAAGCGACTACCTGAGGTCCTGGCTAAAGACTAAGGAATTAAACAGCTGATTGTGCATGTGGGTGCCGTGCACGTCAGAAACTAACAGTCTGAAAACCTAAAGAAAGACTTTAATTAACTAATAGAGTGTGTTGATAAAGTGGAAATATCTACACTCATCAGAGTACCGCTCCGAAACATCGACAGGAGGATGATCAAATTCAGCCTGCTGCTTCAGCTGAATACATGACTGTCCAAAGTCTGTGAGTCCAGATACTGCATTTTATTGGCAATTTCAATCTCTTCTAGCAAAGGGAGGATCTGTTTCAAAGGAAAGGCCCACACCTGAACAAAGGTGGAGTGAGATAACTGACGGATAACCTCCTCCACGCTCTGATGTATCAGAATAGGCCTGGACCAGATCCTGTGCTGTCACAGAGGAGAGAGAAGGGGAGTGGAATAAAAACTCCTCTGCTGCCACCTAGGAACCCATAGGACTTAGGTATGCGGTCAGCTTAGGCTTGACTCAGGGAAAAGGACGCCCCTGCCATGCTTAGTCCGATGAGAAGTCTGCTGCTCGACACCAAGCAACTCTCATGACTAATTGGGATTGACGCAAGCCCAGGGCCGATCACCCTGTGGCTGGCCACCCCTGGAGAGGGCATCTAGTGTTAAGGCGGAAACGCCCAGTGACCCAGTGAGACACTAATGATGATGCGTCCAAAATTGCAACGCACCCATCCACCATCCCACCAGTCATCACCAAAACAACACACACTCTCTGTTTCGTAAACTTAGCCACAGCAACCACAGCAGCACCTCCAGTATACCGAATACAAGATTCTTATGCAGCAATTCCTCCATCATCATCACCTTTATCACAGCCATCATCACAAACCTGGATCCCACCTGCTGCATTTACACCCTCCAGAGATGCTTCACTGTCTTTCTCCTCTCCACCATCACACATGAGACTTTCTGACTCTCTTGAAAGCAGCACAATGTGTTTGATATTATCCAATCAGGCTTCAGGCCCCACTGAAACAGCTCTGATCAAGGTGACAAATGATATCCTCCTGAACACAGATGAAGGAAAAGTTTCAGTCTTGGTTCTGCTGGACCTGAGCGCTACCTTTGACACAGTTGACCACACTGTCCTAATACAGACGTTAGAAAACTGGGTGGGAATATCTGGTTCTGCTCTCAACTGGTTCAAGTCCTATCTCGATCACAGGACACACTGGGATTACTGAAGTATTTCTGATTCTGATTCGTTTTAATATTGGTCACTGCTTCTCTGGCCAAATGGCTACGACCTGTGGGTTATTCAGGGCTCCGTTTCGGGACCCCTATTGTTCAACTTGTACATGCTGCTACAAGGGTAGCTAATACGCAACTTCAAGGTGTCCCACCTGCTCAACTACGCGGATGACACTCAGATCTACGTGTCACTGGCGGCAGGTGAACGTCGGCCTGTTGATTCACTTTGTCGCTGCATCGAACAAATCAGTGTGCGGATGCAAAACGACTTTCTTCAGCAAAATTCAGAAAAAACTGAAATCATTTTGTTTGCCCCACAGAAGCAAAAATAAACTATTATTATTCACCTTGAGACCCAGTTCCTGGATCCTAATAATCAGGTTAGAAATCCAGGGGTAATAATCGACTCAGACTTGAAGTTGAAGTTGAAGTACCAATGATTGTCACACACACACTAGGTGTGGCAAAATTATTCTCTGGAACTTTAACAGTCACATTAATTCAATAACATAAGCAGCCTTTCACCACCTCAAAAGCATTGCCAAAATCAGAGGAATAATGTCTAAATCAGACTAGAATTAGAATGCCGATGACTCTGCCTCCAGCAGGTTAGACTACTGTAATGGCCTTCCCACCGGGCTCTCTAAACAAGCTGTAAAGCAGCTGCAGTACATCCAAAATGCTGCTGCTCGAGTCCTGACTAAAACCAGGAAATACGACCACATTAGTCCAGAGCGTAGGTCACTGCACTGACTTCCTGTTGCTCAGAGAATAAACTTTTAAACAGCTCTCTGACATGAGAGCCATATAAACCATCTTGAGCTCTGAGAACGTCAGGGAGTGGTCTCCTGTTGATGCCTAGAGTCAGGACCAAACATAGCACAACTGCCTTTCAGTTTTATGCTACTAAAATCTGGAATAGACTTCCTGAAAATGTGAGATGGGCCCCAATAATGGCAATGGTCAAATCCAGCCTTAAAAAATATTTTATTTATTTCTGCGTATAACAACTGAAAATATTTTTTACAGTATTTGATTGATTTTTAATTTTAATTAATTATGATTGTTTTTTATGATGATTGTATTTTCTGACTTTAATTTGAAATATGATTTTATATATTTATTTTTGCCTTCTTTTAATTTTCTGTAAAACACTTTCAATTGCCTTGTGCACAAATTGTGCGCTATAAATAAACGTGCCTTGCCTTGTAGATTTAAAGGCAATTCTTCATACGTCTAATCTAAGTCCTCATTGTTGCGAGCTCATTTTGACCCAAACTCGCTAAAAACTCAAGAAAGTTCATTATTGACCAACAATGTGGC
The DNA here is from genome assembly GCF_033978785.1 of Entelurus aequoreus. NCBI lineage: Eukaryota > Metazoa > Chordata > Actinopteri > Syngnathiformes > Syngnathidae > Entelurus > Entelurus aequoreus. The sequence continues at coordinate 25,383,155 of NC_084738.1, forward strand.
ATATCTTTGATTGTTTTTCAACCCTGTGGCTGATCGATAATGAAAAGGAGAGCTCTGTGACTGCAAGGAGGATAAACGATGCCTTCTCTATTTAGGGACTGGTAGTAAATTGACATTCTGCCAGATCGGAGGAGGCTTGCGTCCATCAGGATCGCCTGCAACCCCCTCTCTGGTTTGTCATCCATATGGATATCCTGCCATGTTGCGCCTCCCTTTAGGTGAATTTTCCAATAAATTGTCATCACACACTGGAACACAAATATTGGGTTCTTGTGAAAGGTGCCAATTAGCGGCAGCAATTTTTTTTGTATTTGCACATTATTTATTTTAAAATGTGTATGTGGAAAATAACTGACAGGACTGGACCTAAAATGAAAAATATGGCACCCTTAATGAGTAGGAAAATAAAACAACTTGTTTTATTTGGAATAACTGGAATAACTCATGCGCCCACAGTTTGTTGTTTTGTTCTAACTTTAATGAGGTTTTGGGTGTCGTGTTAGCTTACAACAGGTACGAATACCGTCTATAATGTTAGTGCTATTACCTGTTAAATTGAAATGAATACCTTCTCATTTAGATGGGCATGAGGAGACATTCTTACCATTTTGGAGGTGGGCATGGCTCCAGTTCACGTCTGCCACGAGAAGAGTACCACTCGGCCAGGAACCACGAATTTCACCGAGAAGTGACTAAGTTTGTGGTCAAAAACTTACCACAATTTGCCGCATAATGCTTCTTTGGTAGGTTAATGTTCAATTGTAGTCAGAGAAAAGTTGCATGTTTTCCTCCAACCACATTTTCACTTTCATTATATTATACATGTGAAACTCATAAAATTGGATTATGGTGTGATTAAAATGTGAAAATAATATGTGATATAAACTCATTACATGCAAAGTGAGGTATGTCAAGCCTTTCCATCCATCCGTTTTCAGGATCGCAGGGGGTGCTGGAGCCTATTGCAGCTGCACACGGGCGGAAGGCGGGGTACACCCAGTGATGAGGTGGCGACTTGTCCAGGGTGTACCCCGCCTTCCGCCCGATTGTAGCTGAGCTAGGCTCCAGTGCCCCCCGTGACCCCGAAGGGAATAAGCGGTAGAAAATGGATGGATGGATGGATAATTTGTAAGCAATAAACATCAACGTTATATCAAAAGAAGGTTTTAAATATCTCATGCTGCATCCTATGAGCCTATGTCATTATGTTAGTTTCACCTTGTGAATCTACACAAACCTTTGCACGGTATAGTGCACTATATACTTTCTAGGTGTATGACAAAGATTCTTAAAAGTTTAAAATGTTTTATTAAATGTTACATTCTTGTGTAATTTCCACATGTTTTATTTTGTTAAATTGTACTTTTAAATTTTTTTTTTTGATTTTCAATATATTTTTTCTATGCTATGTGCCTCTTAAGACCTCACTGTTGGCTTTGTAAGGTCATGTTAGCTCTAAACTAAACAAATATTAATGTTCATCCATGTATTTATATATTTTTCCAAAGAAGAACGTTAAGCAGAATCCAAAGTGAAATCGAAACCGGAAAAATCTCATCAATTCCCATCCCTACTAACATATCACTCACACATTTCTAACATACTGTTTTTACTTGCCATTTTGTTGTCTCCTCCATTGTATAGACATAAATAATAGTCACTGAGCCCGCTATTAAAAGTAGTTTTTATTTTTATTTTTTTCGGAAAATCAATATTTTTGTGAAGGTTTGTGGTTGAAACAGGGCTAATCTTACTTCTGTACACACTCAAAGTGACTTCCTCATAGTTGAAGGCACATTGCCGCGAATTATAAAAGTTAAAACTAAGGCACTTATTACTTCAGATGAGGCTGAAAGTTAATGTAGTGACTTGTGCTTGTTAAAGAAAACGAACAACATAGCATTATCCTTCATTGGGTTTCATAGTCAAAATTATGTTGTAGCACAGCCGGTTTTACTGTACATTTAATTTGGCTGACTCACGCACGGATGTTTGGGTAAATGTATACCATATAAGGATAAACCGCTGATGTCACATATAGCAAAAAGGTCACAATAGGAGCAAATTCCAAACAGAAGGAGGTATGAAGGAATTAAGCTTGTTTTATAAATATCTCCGCAAAGCCTCCACGGTTTGATTTCAAATTTTCGGGACTTATGCAGATCCCAAATACACGTAAGCAAGTACCTTAAGTTGGTTTTGCATAATAGGGCCCCTTTAACAAAATCATATAATGTCTTGTCCTTTACTATTGTTTTTTGTTAAATAAAAAAATAATTACAGTGAATGTGCATATATTACAAAAATAAGTAAAGAGAAAACATTTTAAAAAGTGTATTTTATAAATTAAATAGGTCCTGCCCAATCAAACATTGCTGTGGTGAAGTACAGCATGTTCAAATTAAATTTCTGCGGTTATCATCAAGTTTTCCTCTTCCTATAGTATCACAAAAAGTCCAACACTTGTGGAATGTAGACGCTCACTGAGTTGGAGTCTCACACGAGTATCGAGTATTTTAGTAATCGGGTTGTCTATCGATTAGAGTAGTTAGATCAAAATCGGATAAAACACACTTTATAGCCTTGCTGCGTATTCTATGGGAAAATAGTTTAAATAAACATCAATTTGGCAGCTTGCCATAAACTTCATTCATTGTTTTTCTAATTAATGGCTTAGCTGGAGTAGGACCCCAATGCAGAGCAAAAATAATAAGAACATACACAAAAAGGTCCCTCAAAAAAGTGTGACGAAAAATAACAAAAACAGAAAATGCACACAAAAGTTGTAGAGAGGAAACAGTTGTCACTTCTCGACAGCGCAAGGAAAGAGACACAGGAAACGAGAAGCGTGAGTGGAGCCAAAGCAGAGGAGATGAACATGACCGGAAGGGTGAATCATCAGGAATCTACTGACGCCAAATGAATGGACTGGAGAGCTTAAGTAGTCAGGAGGAAATGAGCATCAGGTGTGCGCGTAGGTGGCTACGCCCCGTGACCCAGCAACCAGGCACTGCAACAAAAAGCATAACATCATTAAAAATTCCCTTTTAACCTGTGTGCATTAATATGATTTAAAGAATACAATTTCTACGCTGTTTCCCGCCACACAGATAACAGCACCCACACACCACCCATCTAATGTGTGCCCTTCTGCCGAGGCCGGGCGGAAACCGTGTCCACGTTTTTAATGTGGCCCAACTTTTCTAACCTGATGGTACTTGCTTATGTGTATTTGGGATCCCCATAAATCTGTGGTGGCATTGCAGAGATATTTATCAAATAATCTTGCCTTCCTTTCAAATGAGCCGTTTGGAATTTGCATGGTCGTGTGACGTTTTCTGCCCTATCTCGTCAGCGAATAGGGCATATATGGCATATATTTTCCACATACACATCCATATATGGTAAAGTTTTACCCAGAGGGCTTAGCGCGGGTCCGTCATTGTAGTCCACGCTGTAGTCAATAAGCTCCTTCTATTTCACTATCTCATATATAGCGTATAGTTCTAACTTATACTGTATATGTCAGTAGAATCACTGTGGAAGCGCTTAAAAACTACAACATGTCATCGAAGTTGAGGAACGGAAATAAGACCGCCCACAAAACGGCGCATCCTAAAGAGACGGTCAGAAAGCAGCTTGAAAACGGTCTGCTTAACATAATCTATGCACACTTTTGACCAAAAAAACACAAGGAAGTGTTTTAAATAAAAATTGAAAAAAAGAAAATCATAATATGACCCCTTCAAAGTTCCAGGCACTCCATGCAGTTCAGCTTTGATAGATTTATATTAGCTACTCTGTCATTCTCAAGCTGTTGTGCGTGTATCACACTGGCTTCATCGAGTGGTACGCCAAAGAATCACTTGATTAAAGTACAGTGTTTTATTTTCCTATATTCAAACTTTGTGTATTGTTACAGTGGTCAAAAGTATTAACTATATTTGTTAAATAAAATCTCTGCCTTATTTTTTATGAATACTTAGGCCTTCTTCGCTACTGTATTTTAATATCAGTCATTATGGTAGTACTTGGAGAGACAAGTTTTTTTCTGAAACATTTTACAACCACTGCATTAAATGATTCATCGAAACAACAGATATTAGATCGAAGCTTTTTTTCTAATCGAATCGTTGCAGCCCTATGTCTCACCCCGTTTTGCTAACATTAAACGCGATGACAGTTTGAGGTAAGACTGTGTGACTTTTAGGGTGTTTGAATTTTTAAAATAATTATAGTTGTGCACACATGAGAAAGGAAAGCTGACGGCCAGGTTTTACACACACACATTCTTGTATTTGCTACCTTCTTCAGACCTCTGAAAAATGCCTTCCTCTTTAGGACCACCCTTTCTAGATATATAAAGATTTGCATTTACAACATTAATAATATATACATTCTATGCATATATAAAAAAGGCAAGCTTTTAGTAAATATATATACTGTATATATATTTTTAATTTTGTTTGTATCCATCCATCCATTTCCTACCGCTTGTCCCTTTTTGTAATTGGGTTGTAATCTTCATTATTCATTTAAATTATGTCTCTATAAACATATTTATTTTATATAAAAAAAAAATTGGGGCCAAAGGGGGCGCATTTCAATTTCTTACACACACTTGTTATTTTATATGTTGTCCAGAGGGGGAACGCTTTTAAAACCGACACACAGTCAATTTGAAAAATCCCTCCTTTTTAGGACCACCCTAATTTTGACAGATTTCACCACAAATGAGACCTCTATTTTTTGTTTTTTGTAATGTGCTTAATGCCAATGACAAACGAGTCACGGACCACAGATGGCCGCTGTGCCGCACTTTGGGCAACCCAGCTGTAAAAGCTAACTGTTAATCTCCGCTATAGTCTTAGTACCGTAGTGTATTTGTTTATCCTACGGTCACATATGGAACGCGGTTTGTCTTACGTCAGCACCAGCAGTCGTAAAATCAGTTGTTCACCTGGCGGGTTTTTTCGGGGATGAATAGGGAAGTCCTTCTTTAGCTGCCGTCTTGTTTTATCATATATTGCTGCCTTTGCACCTGTCAATGATTACTTTTGTATGCACATTACAGTTTTTTCCCATTGCTCACAAACAACATTTTACATTTTCACACAGGTAACAAAAGTCTACACACAGTAAACAAAACCACTGTGCAGATTTGCCTAATATTAGGCATAGACTCTGCTTCACAGTTTTTGCGAAATATTACACACAATACTTTACACACACCTTCCCATCTTGCACACAGATAACAATTGTGATACACACAACTTTACACCTTACACAAACATAAGGATTGTGAAGTTACTTCCTGGTCAATCCAAAGGGCAGGCTTGCAAACGACCACACAATTGAACCCATTGGATAATCACATCCACCAGGTGTAAAGACACACAGGTGATACATTGAAAATACAGCTTTCAAGTGGCTACAGCTATACAGTTTTTTCCATTCGTAATTTTTATCTCCGGATTTTTTTTCAAACCTTTTTATTTTAATTTGTACTGCATATCATTGTTGACTACTATGATATGTTAATTTACCTGACTGTGGTAAAAATAAATATTTTCAGTGTGCAGCATAATTGTTTAGCAGTTCTCGAAAAGCTTGCAGGATATTTTTACTTTCTCTTTAGGTCCTTACATATAGGCCCACTTCAAAGTAAACAATGACGATTGCTATGGATTTGCCAATATATTTTGTCAAGTTACAGTAATCATTCATCACATATGCTAAAAAGGTCAGGCAAAATGTCCCCAAAAATGTGATTTATTATAGTAAAATAGGGTTTTTTACAAATGTGTTTTGTATTATCACTGTTCTGGGTAACTCACTCCAATAGTGTCTTATAATTTGAAGTCTGTGTGAGTGAGATGACAATAAAACTACATTTTTACAAATGCTTGCTTTATTTTGATGAATGGGCATATGTTTTGACCGAAGTGTGTCATTTTGCAAATCATCTAGGACAGGGGTCCCCAAACTACAGCCCGCGGGCCGGATCCGGCCCCCCAGCATCCAAAATCCGGCCCACAGGAAGTCCCAAGTTAAAAAAGATGTTTTTTTGTTTTTTTTGTTTTTTTTTTAATCTTTCCTTTCTAATCCATTTTCTACCGCTTGTTACTCTCGGTGTCTCCTAGCCGCTCAGGCAAATCATATTGTCTAAAAATGAATTTTCCCATCGATAACGTGACAATGTTAAATGTCAAAACGGATTAAAAAGACAATGTATATATGTATATATATATATACACTACCGTTCAAAAGTTTGGGGTCACATTGAAATGTCCTTATTTTTGAAGGAAAAGCACTGTACTTTTCAATGAAGATAACTTTAAACTAGTCTTAACTTTAAAGAAATACACTCTATACATTGCTAATGTGGTAAATGACTATTCTAGCTGCAAATGTCTGGTTTTTGATGCAATATCTACATAGGTGTATAGAGGCCCATTTCCAGCAACTATCACTCCAGTGTTCTAATGGTACAATGTGTTTGCTCATTGGCTCAGAAGGCTAATTGATGATTAGAAAACCCTTGTGCAATCATGTTCACACATCTGAAAACAGTTTAGCTCGTTACAGAAGCTACAAAACTGACTTTCCTTTGAGCAGATTGAGTTTCTGGAGCATCACATTTGTGGGGTCAATTAAACGCTCAAAATGGCCAGAAAAAGAGAACTTTCATCTGAAACTCGACAGTCTATTCTTGTTCTTAGAAATGAAGGCTATTCCACAAAATTGTTTGGGTGACCCCAAACTTTTGAACGGTAGTATATATATATATATATATATATATATATATATATATATATATATATATATATATATATATATATATATATATATATATATATATATATAGCCCGGCCCTCGGCCAAATTTTTTTAACCCAATGCGGCCCACGAGTCAAAAAGTTTGGGGACCCCTGATCTAGGAATTAAGACAATTGAATGTGGTGTTCGGGAAAAGTGTGTAAATCCTTTTGAAAAAAAGACACACAGTTAGTAAAATTGTGTGTAAGCAAATGGTAAAAACTGTAAATCAACGAAAAAATCCTGACTTTGGAGCAATGTTCACGGACTCTAGTATTTGGCTCTCTATTAGATGCAATGGTAATCCGTTTGAGGACCATGATTTCGGTCCTAACTTGTTCACCGGTCCTCATATGGAAGGTACTTTTCCTTGTTGATGTCTCAAGAAGGGCAGAAGTACAAGAACACACACACACACACACACAAACACACTTGGAGAGAAAGGAGCTTCCAGCACCTGTCTGTCCCAGTATATGGCTAGGGTGCAAAGGTTAAATGTGTGGGGGGGGGGGGTCGGATAGGGGACTGACAGCAGGTGGCCGCCAAGCAGACATCAAATTGGACTAAAAAAAGTCCAATAATACAGCTTCGCAAATTTGCACACATTTTCCTCAGGGTGGATGTGGTGATTTGTAGAGGAAATGGGCACCTCAGTCTGCAGTACTTGCTCATGTTTTCCTTGCATTTCAGTCAAATTGCTTGCAAATGACTGCAATATGAGGACTTGTCCTAATGGGGATTATTTTGCCTGTTATTTCAGTGAAACAGGGGGTGGTGGGGGCGTGATGATATAGGGCGTGGAAATGGGGATGCGTGTTTCCCACAGAGACACTTCCACGGAGCCGCGGGAGCGCGCAGGAGGGACACACGCGTGTTCCAGCACACTTGAAATCCCCGCAGAGAGGACGAGGAGTGGTTTGAGGAACGTCATGGTGCGCGTTTTTACGCACGTTGCGCAACTTCGGCGGCACTTGCTGCCGCTTGGTGTGGATGTGCGCATCTTTTAGGACGTGCCTTTAAAAAAAAAAAAAAAAAAAAAACATAAACATGAAGACTCATGGGATGTAGTAAATGGAGAGCTGCGTTCAACTTTGGACACCTGAAGGTGCAGTCCAAGCTGTCCGTCTTCTTGACCATGATCATCCTCTTCGTTTACCTTTTTTACTGCCTGAACGGATTCTGCGAGTCCTCACCCAGACCTGTTTATGACCAGCGGGCGCGCCGGCAGGACGAACATTATCCAAAAGACGCGCCGTCTTTTGTGCGGGAGCAGCTGCCGGACGTCGCTGACAGTACGAACAACATCTCCATCGCTAATACTTTCGGGAGCAAGAAGTTCCCTCAGACCATCATCATCGGGGTGAAGAAGGGAGGAACAAGAGCTCTTCTGGAGTTCCTGCGCATCCACCCTGACGTGAGGGCGGTTGGATCCGAGCCTCACTTCTTTGACCGCTTCTATGATAAGGGACTGGACTGGTACAGGTAATCACATGACCTAATCATTCACCTACCGTTATAAAGCATGCATACTGGAAATAACCCTAATTGGCTTCTTCACACACACAACATGAGCCATAACTGCAGCACATTCAATTTATACATATACCGTAATTTCCGGACTATAAGCCGCACCTGACTATAAGCCGCACCAGCTAAATTTAGGGGAAAATACAGATCGCTCCATATATAAGCCGCACCCGACTATAAGCCGCAGGGTTTTGATGTGTAATTAGCGTAGTATATAGGGGTTCCTGCTACCACGGAGGGGATTGTCGGGACAGAGATGACTGTTTGGGAACGCAAAGCGTCCCATTTATTAACAATAAATCTTTCAATCATTCTATCAAACTTTCACATCTTTGACATGGCGAACAGCATTCGTGCAGAGTACAAGTAATACAACGCTGCAAAGTAATACAAAGTGCTCGCCTGTACGTTATCAAAATAACCAGCCTACCGGTATATGAAAAGTCAGTCTTTAATCATTGTGTCATCGTCTTCCTCCTGCGTACTAAAACCACCGAAATCCTCTTCGTCGGTGTCGGAGAAGAACAGGCCGTAAATAAGCCGCACCCTTGTATAAGCCGCAGGGACCAGAACGAGGGGGAAAAGTAGCGGCTTATAGTCCGGAAATTACGGTAGTCAAAATTGATATGACTAAGAAAATTAAAAGACATGTAGTGTGCCGTGAGATACAGTCTGGTGTGCCGTGGGAGATTATCTAATTTCACCTATTTAGGGTAAAAAATATTTTTTGCAAACCAGTAATTATAGTCTGCAAATAATGTGCCGTTGTTTAATGTCGGTGCTGTCTAGAGCTCGGCAGAGTAACCGTGTAATACTCTTCCATATCAGTAGGGGGCAGCAGGTAGCTAATTGCTTTGTAGATGTCGGAAACAGCGTGCAGGTAAAAAGGTGTCTAATGCTTAAACAACAAATAAACAAAAGGGGAGTGCCCCTTAGAAAAGGCATTGAAGCTTAGGGAAGGCTATGCAGAACGAAGCTAAAACTGAACTGGCTACAAAGTAAACAAAGACAGAATGCTGGACGACAGCAAAGACTTACGTGTGGAGCAAACACGGCGTCCACAATGTACATCCGAACATGACATGACAATTGACAATGTCCCCACGAAGAAGGATAAAAACAAAGTAGATGCGGAAAATATCGCTCAAAGGAAGACATGAAACTGCTACGGGAAAATACCAAAAAAAGAGAAAAAGCCATCAAAATAGGAGCGCAGGACAAGAACTAAACCACTACACAGAGGAAAACAGCAAACAACTCCAAATAAGTCACGGCGTGATGTGACAGGTCGTGACAGTACACTTACTTTGAGACAAGAGCTATATTGATGCATGCTTGGTTATGGTTTGAATCCATATCCAACAATTGCGACAACGAGTTTTTACTGTCAATGGAGTTTAGTTTTGTAATGATTTCTGCTGGTGGTGTGCCTCCGGATTTTTTCAACGCAAAAAATGTGCCTTGGCTCAAAAAAGGTTGAAAAACACTGGTCTATAGGCTCACACTTGACAAATTAAATACATTAATGGATATTATTGTGGGGAAAAAGTGAGGTTGCAATATCGTCGCTGTCCAATAAAACATGCATGAACATATTTTGTTTGCCTCTAATTAACAATAATTAGTGCTGTCAAAATGAACACATAGATTTGAATTAACCTAGGGGCCCAAATGTTTCACTCCAATATTAACACTGATTGAGTAATCTTACTCTTGATTTGAATTATATTCAATAATTATATCTAGCCAACTTACAGTTTACAACCTTGTCAAATGATATGAAAATGTGCTTGGCACTCAGCATCAAGGGTTGGAATTGCTCACTGCTCCCCTCACCTCCCAGGGGGTGAACATGGGGATGGGTCAAATGCAGAGGGTAATTTCACCACACCTAGTGTGTGTGTGACTATCAGTGGTACTTTAACTTTAACTTAATCACAAAGATGATTATTTATTCAACACTTAGGCTTAGGTCCGGTTGATTAGAAAAATATCTACAAATATACTGCATAAGAAGGGACTCAAAAATACCTGACAAAAAATAACATTTTTTTTTAGCACTTTGAGATTTTAACAAATATAAAGTGCGTTACAAATGTAATTCATCATCATCATCATCATCATCATTCACATACAATTATGTTGTGCTCAAATAAACTAAATTAATAATGAAAATGTTTCTGAACTAAAAAGGGCAAATGAAACTAAGCTTCACCGCTTTAGTCATATTTTTTGCGCTTAAGAAACAAGTGGTGGGAAGGTGTATTACAACTGAGTATCGCTGCGGCCCATACACGACCACAGCTGAAAAAACTGATATTTATTGATGGCCCTCTTTTGAGGCCCAACAATTGGTTATGTTTAAGAAACACTGGATTTCCCCATCATCATTATTAGGAATGTCTGATTAATATTTTTGGTCTCAGATCCCGATCCAAAATATTTGACAAGATTATAGAAATGAACATGTTTTTAGCAAATAACTTATATAAACACAGTACTGTAAAAACAAATATTTGTAAATTCACTCAATTTGCTGCAGGCTAAATTTGCATAACTATCAAAATACTGTGAAATGACAGTTATTTGCAGTGAAATATAAAGGTATTGTAATATTTACACTCATTTGTTGTAACGTTACAGTACATTTTGATTACAGTATTTTGTTGTGGAGAAAATACTGTTAAATGCTGTAAAATTTGAACAGGGCATTTTTATAAAACTAAGAATTTGCTGGTTTTGTTGTAAATCAGATGGAGCGTTAGATTTGTAGTATTGAATGATACGTATATTTTTTTTTAAACAAAATAAAGTGGTTAGTGCACATTAATAAGCAAAAGCAACAATTACTATTGGCTGCTTTTTAAATCACTTGGGTTTTGCTCTCAAACTATTCCTGTATCCAAAGACTTACTCCCTGACTTTGTAAACAAAATATCAAAAACCACCCAAAAAAATTAAAAATATCAATCTGTGTGTGTGTATGTGTGTGTGTGTGTGTGTGTGTGTGTGTGTGTGTGTGTGTGTGTGTGTGTGTGTGTGTGTGTGTGTGTGTGGGTGGGTGTGTGTGTGGGTGTGTGTGTAGCATACTTTTCCATTCCTTTTCCACTTGCCCTCCAGTGATAATAATACTGGGATGACACCTAGGTGGTGAGGATTAGTTTCTAAGTGGATAGACAACACGTTCGCTGCAGCTTGCGCTCAAGTTCGAGCCGGCCTTCTGGCAAGACTGGATACATGCTTTTCATTGGACAGCCACATTATAATAGGAAACATACCATAACATAACATAGATCTGCGTATTGTGGCTGCAGCTGAAATATGATGCTACAGTAGATCATTTATGGTACCTTGTCAGGAGGATGCAGGGCTGTCCTAGCTTCTATGGCGCCCTGGGCAAGACCCCGTTTTTCTTGGAATCACACTAATTATAGCAAAAATGTGTCCATGTGTTGCACACTCACGTCTTCGTTTACATTGAGAGGGATTTAGACTTGTGATGATAATCTCTCATTGGTTTGGTTGAGTACAAATAAATCTTTATTTTCCCCCTCATCATTGTGATCCCCCGAGAGAAGGCCGCTCAGGTGTGGCCAGTATCTACAACCGCTACCCAAATGCTACAGTTTGAAAACATACAGTACCCTTTTTGTCTTGGAAAAAAAATAAAAATAGTTAAATGCTCACAAAAAATCTAAAACACATATAAAAAAAACCCCCCACTGCATTTAAAAATGTATATTACAAAATAAATATTCATATTTTAGAAGAAAAAAAGTTATCCGAAAATGTTAGAATATTTTGAGAAAAAAAGTTTTAGTATTGTGGGATGACGTTGTACAAAGTTTTAAATGAAAACGTTTGCAATATTTAAATAATTTTAAATATATTTTTATTTAAAATAATGGAGTTCTAGTTTTATGTAAAAAAAACATTTTGCTAGCCCTGTTCCTTACACTATACACGATAATAATAATACAGCACATAAAATGGGTCAAACGGTATTGGAGGAAATAATGTATGAAGAACGTACACATATAAAGAGACCTATAGTCTTTCAATCTACTGTAGAAATGGATGACCGCTAATACTGTTATATATAATATTAATACTATTTCTGACAAGTATGCTGAACATGGCCCAGAGCATTAAAGTGTGGTGCTTTATTTATTTATTTTTTTTAGATAATTTTGTTTCTGTTTGAATACATTGAAATACGGCCCCATTAAAACATATGAAAGGTCCAATAAAACAGATATAATAGAGGGAATTAAGCATCGATGATGTTTTTGGATAGACACACTCAGTAACACTATCATGCTCGATGCTCTCTTCATTAATATCGCTCAGCGCCAATAAGACGCTCCACAGAGAGTGTCCAAGGATGGCTGAGTATTGTATTCCGTCAGTCCCCTGCCAATAAATTGCTGTTTATTGAGCTGACACGCTGCTTTCCAAAGTGTCCATGTAGGTCCCCTGGGGAGAGAGCCTTTGTCACCAAGGCTAGCGTGATCACGAGGGAGGGAGAATGGGACGTAGCCCTGATGCTCTTATAGTATGAAACTCATAATAAATTGTGCATGCAGTGATATGGTTATTGTGGGCTTGAGGCTACAGAAAACATCATGGAATAGGAAGGTTAGATTTTAGGTGGAATAAATGATGGTTTGATGAGAAGACAAGATGCAGGAGATGGAATCAATACAACAGTCTAAAGATCAGGTCAGAGATGAGCTTCAGACGGATCAAAGCGTGTGCATGCACAAGGCTTGGTTTGTTTTGCTTATTTAATGAAGAGCGCTTTACTTTACGGAAAGGTGGAGGCGGCTGCTGCTCTTCTAATGCATTTCTGATGACACCTAAAACAGACTTACATTAGGATGATGTGTGGGTACAGTTCATGAGCGAACTACTCAATGAAAGCAGCTTTTAATTCAGTGGGTGTGATAAATCCCTATGCTGGTTTGTATATGAAGATTTACCACATTTTAAAATATAAATTATAATTAGTCTGCAATGAGGTGGCATCTTTTTCAGGGTTTACCCCGCCTTCCGCCCGAGTGCAGCTGGGATAGGCTACAGCCACCCCCGCGACACAGAGAGGGACAAGCGGTAGATTACTTGCTTGCATAGTAAAAATATGTATGCTGGTTTGTATATGAAGCTTTACCTAGTTTTAAATGATCAATTGGAAAAACAGCAGTGAAACATTTTTCTTTTTAGCAAATTAATCACAAAACATTACTTGCTTGCATAGTATACATTAACTACAGTAAATATTTTGATACCAATTAAATGTTATTGTCAGAATGTCATATATGAATACTTTTTACTTAAATACACCTCATTTATTTGTTCCACACTTGGTAACAGTATTATCTAAAGTCCCACCAGGGTGTATTTTTGTCAATACGTGGACTATGGGTTGTTTTGTTTTCCTGGACGGCAAAGGAAAGTTGGCGCGGGCAAGGCGTGAATGTAAGTACACATTTTATTTTAAACACTAACAGACTACAAAAAAGGAAGCAAACAAAAGGTGCGCACAATGGCGGAGAACAAACTTGACTAATGAAACCAAAAACTTACACTCAACGTAGACTAAGGACATGAAACAAAAGAACTGCTAAACGTGACATGAATAAACAAAAACTTACTTGGCATGGAACTATGGTAGCATGAAGGTACAGAAGTAGCATGGCATGAAGTGAGCAGAGTTATGATAATGTCGCCAGCTGACTTCCTGGCAACAGTGGGCTTAAATAATACAGACATGATTTGTGACAGGTGCACAAGTGCAAAACGTGAGACAGGTGAAACTAATGAGTAGTCATGGTGACAAGACAAACAAGAGTGCACAAAGAGTCCAAAAACCAAACCTGAACATAACCAAAACAAAACATGATCACACAGACATGACAATTTTAAAGTGAAATCTGTGTATGCATTGACCTGACTGTGTAGCGACTTACCAACGCTTTTTAGGTAACGGTCTGCGGTTAAGGTAATCTGTGTTCATACATGATTAATTCAATGGGGTTTTTTTGTGCTCAAACGCATGCATTACCGCGTTACTTATTATTATTATTATCAGTGATGGGCAGTAACAAGCTACATGTAGCTAAGCTACGTAGCTTAACTACATTTCCCAGTAGCTTGGCGGTAGTTTAGCTATTTTTTTCATAGTTTGGCCGTGGGTGCGACATATACTCCGGAGCGATTTATGTGTGAAATTATTAACACATTACCGTAAAATATCAAATAATATTATTTATCTCATTCACGGAAGAGACGAAGCAAATGTCAGCAATCGTTACACACACGTCAACCAATAAGAATTTGGCGGGGGAGGGTCATGGCAGAAGTGCATTGTGGGTCATGGGATGCTAACTGCTATATGCTTTATGCTACTGCCGTAGCTATTAATATGGATCATTTTAACATTGGCGGTAACCTATAAAAACTGGGAAGGGCTGAACAAAAATGGCACCAAAAAGGAAATCATGTACTGCAGATTACAAGCTGGACGTAGTAAAATATGCAGCAGAAAACGGCGATCGAGCAGCAGAAAGAAAGGACGCTAGCGGCGCATACCAAGAGCAAAAACGAGGAAGAAGATTTCATCGGATTTAGCGATCAGGAGTGACCGATTGTTTGGTAAACGTATAGCATGTTCTATATGTTATAGTTATTTGAATGACTCTTACCATAATATGTTACGTTAACATACCAAGCACGTTCTCAGTTGGTTATTTATGCGTCATATAACGTACACTTATTCAGCCTGTTGTTCACTATTCTTTATTTATTTTAAATTGCCTTTCAAATGTATATTCTTGGTGTTGGATTTTATCAAATAAATTTCCCCCAAAAATGCAACTTATACTCGAGTGCGACGTATATATGTTTTTATCCTTCTGTATTATGCATTTTCGACTGGAGCAAAGTATACTCCGGAGCGATTTATAATCCGAAAAATACGGTAGCTTTTCCTGTAGTTTAGCTACTTTTAGACCCGTGTAGCGAGGTGTCATACATCAAACTTACAAGCTACAAAGAGACAAAATGGACTGCGGATCCAGGCACCGCGCCCGAAAAAATTGAGAAAATACAATGACCTGGATAAATAAGAACATTCGCAAATATGGAGAAAATCCATTATGATTGGTTGGTGTTCGTATTGGCTAAGGTTAGGGCAAAACATTACGAACTGGCCAATCAAAAGCAAGATAAGGCGGGTCATCGAAACTAGTAAGCAAAATCCTAACAGAGACGCACTGCATGGTGTCACATGACGACGAGGGAGTCGGAGACAGAGGGACGCTTCAAGCTGACGACTCAAAAAAGAAAAAGAAACATACTCGGCAGAAGGATTTCTTTCCTGCAGATTAGATTTTTCCTTTGGTGATAAAGCTGACCTGCAGGAAGCCCACAATAATGTGTGTCCTTTTCCATATTGAGACAAATGTATTTGTTTAAAAAAACAATGTTGAAAACCTTAGTTTTTAGTTGTTTACTCTGTACACCAAAATCACAACTGCTCTCTTCATTTAAGACGTCCAACACAAATTTAGGAACACACATTAAGGTGAATTAAATTCATGAAAAGTTTTACTGCACATAACCATTACCAACTGTTGCCAAACAACAAACAAGTCATTGTTTTGACAAGATAAAGATATATGCTGGGTTTTTTTTTTGTTTTTTTTACTGTAGGTGTAGAAAATATATAACATTATAGGGGAGGGCCAAGGCAAAGGCAAATTATATAAATACAGGTAACATACAGAATATGCCCTCTAAAAGGTGCGCCGTGGGTAAACATAACTCTCACATTATGTTATAAAATTGCCCCGAGATTCCCTGCCAGAGGCACAGAAAAATAAAATTTGGAGACGCACAAAAGTTAGATTTATGGCAAAGTCATCGACACCGTAAATTCTTCCTCTTTACGGTGCCAGAATCCCCGTCTGCGGGGCGATGTGGAGGTCACAGGAAGTTTCTGCTATGATGGCTACGATTAATCAAGCCGCTGTCTATCACCATTATTGATGTAAAGTCAGATTTTCTCGCTTTTTGTACGCATGTGATATGTGTTGACCCATGTGAGTGACTTTAATACCTACTTGAAGTGCTAGTGACTGAGCAACACTTGAACATGTCAAAGCAGAAGTAAAAAGACTTGTAAATGTTCCTTTTATTGCTTTCCTGTGGAACCTGTCTACGTCAACATAAGCGGCTGATAACAAAACCGAAACAAGCCATCGCTTGCACCTTTGCTTGTGACTGTGGACAGACACATGAGGAGAATGGACAATAATAAAGCTTTTTTTTTACCTAATGTTTACTCCATTTGTGGATTTTTTACTTTGATTCTTCTTTTTTCATACGATATTTCGTAGTCTTATCTAACGGAACTGCTGCGGTCATTCTGTCTTGACTACAATGACAATAAAGCTTTTGTTCGCGCACAAAAATCCCTGCGGGAGACTAACGATCTAGAACAAAATGGGTTTATTTTGTTAGTTGCTGTGGTAGAATCCTGGTTACAATGCTGTCATTAGGGATGGGTACCGGATTTGGTATTTTTAAAGATATCAACCAAATGGTGTTGGTACTGTCTGGAATCCATTCACGTAAAATAAACAGTAACATATTTTGATACCTCACGTCTGGTTGCGGACTCTGCACCGGCTCAAGCATTTGGCATGGACACAAGCCCTCAATCACTCAGTCAAAATTGCCTCCAGGGAATTTTCCATGCCAACAAAGCAAGTACGCCTGATAGAAAACACTCAAACGTACAGTGAGGCTCCACTTTTCACAAATGCACGAAAGATTGGTGCTAAATAACATTGGCTTTGCCATATACGCGCTACTGATTCGCATGAGCGATTTTACATGGCAATTTCAACACCTACTTTTCCAGGGTGTACCCCGCCGTCCGCCCGAGTTCAGCTGGGATAGGCTACAGCACGCCACGCGACCCCGAGAGGGACAGGCGGTAGAAAACGGATGGGATGGATGGAATTTCAACACCTCCAAAGTTGAACTACAAACTACACAACTACAACTAAGATGGATATTACAGTCAAACAGCTGGTGTGTCATAAGTACAATATTTACAGTAAGAACACTTTGGAGGGCTCAACATAAGAGAAAATAATAGAATAGAAAGTACTTTATTTATCCCTGGGGGAAATTCGGCACCACAGTTCACTCACATTAAACAATAAACACTTACAGTAGGTATTTTTTACATGTGAATAATATAAATACAGTCTATTATACAGTATTATTCACATGTGAATAATATAAATACAGTCTATTATACAGCATTATTCACATGTGAATAATATAAATACAGTCTATTATTCATTCAAGTTCAGTACATTTGCATCATACAGTCTGAAAGCAGACTGGCACATTAAGCTTAATGGCAAAGACCACTTCCTGGCTAAGGCAACACACCATAGTTCACACATTACTGCCATCTAATGCTTTGGAGTTGCAAATGCAAGCAAAATCTACAATTTAATACTGGCAAATGAGACTCAGAAGGGTAAGATAACTACCTGTATATATAAAAATTGGACAGTTATCAGCAGCTCAGTTTAAATGTTTTTTGGGGTTTTTTAATTAAAAAAAAAAGACATTTGGAACACATGAACGCACACAGAGGTACCGAAAATTAGTACCTCGGGTACTGGTATCGATTCCAAGGTATCAATTTAAATGTGAGAGATACCCATCCCTAACTGCCATGCTTGTATTTTTTAGTTTACTTTGCTCTAAACATGTGTGCACACTTTAATGCTGTGTGTTTAATGATTTATTGATAATGATGAAGTCACGTAAAGTCAACATAAATGGACTGATTCGTCATAGAAACGACACCTTTGGTTCTCAAATTGCATGTGGTCAAGAGAGGTCAACCATGTAGGCAGGCACTTTTTGTCAAAAAGCCGAACATGGTGCACCAGGACTCAAAGAGCTGGTGGAGGGTTGTCGACATAAAACAGACCGACTGTATGTTTGACTGTATAGCCTTTTATTCAACTCGTTATCCCCCCCGCCCCCCACCCCCCTCTCGTGACCAAAGGAGTGTTTAGTTTCTTTTCTAATCCGCTGACAGCACGCGTCAACACTGTGAGTATTGGAGCCGTGTAATGACAGGTCAGGCATTTACACGGACAGCTTGGGGACGTGCACGGGGGATGACGGGGATTAGGCTTTTGGCCACAGTCAAACGAGACCTTATGGAGTATTAATCCACAACATCGACCCTTCACCTTGTAATGTGGATTCACAATAATTTGCATCATACAGAGGGAAGCCTTTTTATTTTTGATACATTTTTGACAGTAATCCCATTTCCTCTCCTCTCCTAATTGAGTTTTACGATTCCAATACGTCAGCTGTGTCTTTATGTCAGTTCTGTCTTTTAGGGATCTTTTTCCGTAAATCTTGTATTTGCCTGACACTTTTATTTTAGTGAAAGGTTGCATTGTATTTCATTTAAATAAGAGTTTCATGAATCCTTAAATCAAAGAAACATAATTACTAGAGATGTCCGATAATGGCTTTTTTGCCGATATCCGATATTCCGATATTGTCCAACTCTTAATTATCGATTCCGATATCAACCGATACCGATATATACAGTCGTGGAATTAACACATTATAATGCCTAATTTTCCAAAATAAATCAACTCACATTATGGAAAAAAATGCCAACATGGCACTGCCATATTTATTATTGAAGTCACAAAGTGCATTATTTTTTTTAACATGCCTCAAAACAGCAGCTTGGAATTTGGGACACGCTACAAAATACACCCCCGCTACCACCAAATCCCGCACCCCATTCCCCCTCCTCCTCCACACACACACACACACACACCTTGTAGCGTCCCGGAAGAGTTAGTGCTGCAAAGGATTCTGGGTATTTGTTCTGTTGTGTTTATGTTGTGTTACGGTGCGGATGTTCTCCCGAAATGTGTTTGTTATTCTTGTTTGGTGTGGGTTGACAGTGTGCCACATATTTGTAACAGTGTTAAAGTTGTTTATACGGACACCCTCAGTGTGACCTGTATGGCTGTTGACCAAGTATGCTTGCATTCACTTGTGTGTGTGAAAAGCCGTAGATATTATGTAATTAGGCCGGCACGCAAAGGCAGTGCCTTTAAGGTTTATGGCGCTCTGTACTTCTCCCTACGTCCGTGTACACAGCGGCGTTTTAAAAAGTCATACATTTTACTTTTTGAAACCGATACCGATAATTTCCGATATTACATTTCAAAGCATTTATCGACATCTCTAATAATTACCATAATTCCCAACTACTGGTCAAAGTATGTCATAGATCGGAACGTGCTGCTTGCATTATTTTACTGTAAACTACATCCCAGGCAAGTGTATTAGCCATGTTTGTTGACAACTAATGTTGTATTAGCGTTTTTAATAGTTATTATACACTGCCAATTGCTGATCGCTTCTCTGAGACTGCGTTTGTGTATGTGCATGCCCTACGGACACGTATTTATATACCAGGCAACCGTGAGTGACAGCCCTTTTTATTCGGCCTGAAAGACAATTTACGACATGCAGTTTAATTGTAACCTGACTCTGGCCAGATCCTTGTAGTTCGCTGAGCTCCACACAAGGATCTGGGCTCGAGGGCAATGCAATATCCTTCCAGATAGCAAAAAATAATGAACCAATCAGGATCGCCGGGCAGGATTTCATAGATGTGACGTAGCGCCGAAGCGACTGTTTGATTCAAACAACAATGGAGAAGTCATGTGCTGACATTGATTCTGCTATCGCAACTGTTTTGTCGAATCTATCGAATATTCATTCTTTAAAGGATGAACAGAGAACGGTTTTTGAAGGCATTTATTAACTTTTCGCTCTGTCGTTATCCAATATGTCGGCTGTTGTTTTGGATTTCCCAACGTTGCTCTCATCAGCGTCAGGGGTTGATTTGGATGTGAATGGTTGAAGTAGCACGTCATTCAAGATAACGAACAAGTGGTTTATCCAATCACATACAATTATTTTTTTTACAAGGCCCCGCTTTCTGAAATACATCTCCTATTGAGAAGTCCCAGATCCTTGTGTGGAGCTCAGCAAACTACAAAGATCTGGCGAGAGTCAGGTTAGTTTAATTGGGGTTTGTGAAAAACGTAGAAATGTGTTTGATTAATCTGTTTGTTTAAACCACTTTTGATACAATATTGTATGATAGCCAGTAGGGCTGAGCAATATGGACAAAAAAATATATCTTGATATATTTTTACTTTAAACTCGATATTTGATATACATCTCGATATATTTTCTGGTGAAAATATACATATAAAAGATATTCATTTTTTGTCAATAGCCCATGGAGTGTTGCGAGGAAGAACAAGGAACACAACAAATAAGCAGCGTTTGGTCATTTTAACATGTAAGAAATTATATCAATATTACGATATTTTCTTAATTCATATCTTGCTTAAAGATATATCGATATATCTTACAAACTCGATATATCGCCCAGCCCTAATAGCCAGTGGTGGTTGTCTTATATTTTAGGGTTGGGAATAAAAATTTAGTTGGTGACATACAGCAACTTGAAACAATCCTCATTCTGACTCGAATATAAGATGTGCAACATATTTGTCCCTAAAAAATGACAGGTCTAGATATTAATACAAGCGGCAAACAACCTCTCCCCATTGGGAGCCAAAGCTTTTCTTCCTGTCACTCACGGACACACAAGTAATCAGTAGAAATGCGACGCCAGCTGGGAAAAAAATTTAATTTAATTCAATTTAAATGTTAATGTTAATTTCAAGATAACGCGCCGAGCAGAGTTATCAAATAACTTACAAGCAGCTAAGAAATATGATATCCTTTCTTTAGTATAAGGGTGTCCAGATACAATTGTTTCACTACCGATACGATATCGATATTGGAGCTTTGAGTATTGGCCAATGCCAATATTAATGTGATCAGCACGAGTCGTGGTACATACTGTCATTATTTTGTAGAGTGGATTATTAGAATATGCTTGATCACGTGAAATTACTCAAACAAAGAACAATGCTAGGTATGAGAAACACTAACCTTTTAACAGATTTATGTTTTTGAAATTGAGTGATAATTCAATGTTGGCGACAGCCTGTGATTTAAGCGCATGGCACAGTAAGTTGAACGATGCAGACACGTTTGTTACTGGATGCTTTTTAATATGCCTCTGCCTCGGAAACTAAGTAACATGCACCATAATAGTTTTAACCTTGTACAGTATATATTAGGGGGCGGCGTATATATATATAGGGGCGGCGTGGCGAAGTTGGTAGAGTGGCCGGGCCAGCAATCAGAGGGTTGCTGGTTACTGGGGTTCAATCCCCACCTTCTACCATCCTAGTCACGTCCGTTGTGTCCTTGGGCAAGACACTTCACCCTTGCTCCTGATGGCTGCTGGTTAGCGCCTTGCATGGCAGCTCCCGCCATCAGTGTGTGAATGTGTGTGTGAATGGGTGAATGTGGAAATACTGTCAAAGTGCTTTGAGTACCTTGAAGGTAGAAAAGCGCTATACAAGTATAACCCATTTATCATTTATCATTTATATTGACACATGTTTTGAACTGCAATATTGTTCAATTAAGGAAACGTATTAGGTATGTCTAGTTTATGCACTATAGTGTGCTTAGCTCAGGGGTCAGCAACCCACCATAGTGAAAGAGCCATATTGGACCAAAAATACAAAAAACAAAACTGTCTGGAGCTGCAAAAAGTTAAAAGCCTTATGTAAGTGTAATGAAGGCATTAAGTAAGTGTCTCAGAGGGTTAGATAACTCCTGGAAATCACTGGCTTAAAAATGCCAAAGGTATAGATGTGTGTGCCCAAATTAAAGGAAAGGACAGGTTGTCTTCTTCTAATGGGTTAATTACAATCTTTGCAAGCTGGGTATTGTTTTCTGTAGTCTGGAACAACATGGTAATGTTTGCTGTGGTCTGGAACAACATGGCACACTATCAGAAATGCAGTCAATATTACTTCCAGATAATGTGTCATGAGACATGCAAATATAAATTAAATACACAGAGGACATAAGTAAAGGAAATTTAATTAACTCAAAAATACCTACAAACGAGGCACGGTGATGCAATATGTACACACAGCTAGCCTAAATAGCATGTTAGTATGGATTATTATCACTCCACGCAAGTCAGTAACATCAACAAAGCTTACCTTTGTGCATTCACGCACAGCATAAAACATTTGGTGGACAACATGAGCCCAAAAAAAAGTGGCATAAAACATGTCTTTCAGTGGCAGCGACGGAGAAAATTGTACACATAAAACAACTACGGTAAGCTCAAGGACCGCCGAAATTAGTAGGACAAAACGGCGCTGGCCAAATACTGTCATCAGTAAGGCATGAACACAAACATATTAAACAGTGGGCTTTCTAACAATTAGGAAGGTTTGTGTTATGTTGGTCCTCCTACAGAAACATGATTAAAACAACAAATATATTTTTACCCCATCTTTTTCCATTTTTGAAAAAAATTCAGGGAGCCACTAGGGCGGCGTTAATGAGCCGCATGCTTCTCGAGAGGCGCGGCTTGCTGACCCCCGGCTTAGCTGTTGTGTCGCTGCTATCTCCTAGTAGCCTATAGCCTACCAAGTTTACCTTTTGTAAATGACTTGATTAAAGTACAAGAAAAGACTAAATGTGTGTGCTTACTGGAATACATTTATTGTAGATGTTAACTGGCTGCCGCGCTTTGCACAAGCAAACACGCTGCAGCACTGCTTGTACTTGAGTTTATATCGGAGATTTTAGACCCAAGCCGTTGTCGTCCGATCATTTTTTTTTCTACGGAACATCTCCTATTTTTTAGCATCTGCCAGTTATTTCAGTCCTATGAGACATATAGGATTTGTTTGGTCTGTTTTGCAAATACGGGTCTTGAAAAAAAAAAAGGTCGTCTTATATTCGGGGTTGTCCTGAGTCAATATGATGTAATGCCTATGCCAATTTTAAGAGTTGTTTCTTCTCTTCCCTCACATTTTTCCATTCCATGTGTCCTTCTATTGTGATTTACACTGTAATCAAAACTGGAGCCTATAAAGTGCCACTCCAAAGGTCAAAGGTTCCCTCTGCTGCAGTCTTTTCCCTTCCTTTCCATCTTATTCCTGTTATGTCATTCCTTCTCCAATCCTCGAATTCCTTTCCTTTCCCCTTCTTTCTTTGTTCCCTCTCTTCCCATCCTTTCAATCCATCCCTACGACACCAACCCTGTAAAGGTCAAAAGTCTTCTCTCTTTACCTTTCATTTCCCCGTCCTTGTCTAGCTTTCCTCCCCGATATCTTGAGTGTCCAGCCACCCTTTGTTTGGAACATACCCCTTCCAGATATCATATGTTATTCTTCCTTTCAGCATAATCGCTCGTTAAGTGCTCAGAGATTCGTCAAAATCGATTGGAAGCAGACTTCTGCAGCGTGCCAAGCCAACAAAATATCACGTGAAAACCGGGAAAACCTTCGCTCTCTTCACTATCAAAGCGCCGTCTGCATCTCTGAGCTCCAATATGAGCGTGCGTGCAAACCAAGTAAAACACATGGACATCCTTAAAGGAAGCATTTGGCAAATTGTTCAAGAACAAATCCTTATATGTGGAAAAGCCTCGGATTTGCCATCGACTGGAAGTCTTTCTGTGGTTTCCCAAGAGTGGAGCACTCCGCTCCGTGTGTGTGTGTGTGTGTGTGTGTGTGTGTGTGTGTGTGTGTGTGTGTGTGTGTGTGTGTGTGTGTGTGTGTGCGTGTGTGTGTGTGTGTGTGTGTGTGTGTGTGTGTGTGCGTGTGCGTGTGTGTGTGTGTGTGTGCGTGTGTGTGTGTGTGTGTGTGTGTGTGTGTGTGTGTGTGTGTGTGTGTGTGTGTGTGTGTGTGTGTGTGTGTGTGTGTGTGTGTTATACGGTTTTCCCGATACCGGAACCAAAATTATTTCGATACTTTTCGGTACTTTTTTAAATAAAGGGTACCACAAAAAATTGCATTATTGGCTTTATTTTAATAAAAAATCTTAGGGTACATTAAATATATGTTTCTTACTGCAAGTTTGTCCTTATATAAAATAGTGAACATATAAAAAAAACTTGTCTTTTATTAGTAAGTAAGCAAAAAATTGCTCCTAATTTAGCTGCTGACATATGCAGTAACATATTGTGTCATTTTCCATTCTATTATTTTGTCCAAATTATTAAGGACAAGTGGTGGAAAATGAAATATTAATCTACTTGTTCATTTACTGTTAATATCTGCTTACTTTCTCTTTTAACATGTTATATTTACACTTCTGTTAAAATGTAATAATCACTTATTCTTCTGTTGTTTGATACTTTACATTAGTTTTGGATGATCCCACACATTTGGGTATCAATCCGATACCAAGTCGTAACAGGATCATACATTGGTCGTATTCAAAGTCCTCATGTGTGCAGGTACATATTTCCTGAGTTTATAAATATAATGTAATTTTTTTTTAAAAAGAAAGAAGATGTTGTGATGCCAAAACATATTGACGTAATCATAGTAGTATCGACTAGATACGCTACTGTACTTGGTATCATTACAGTGGATGTTAGGTGTAGATCCACCAATGGCGTTTGTTTACATTGTGACGCCGGTGAGCTACAGTTTGTAGTGAAGCATGTTTAGCTATTCCTCTTCCTGCAGGGATGATACTTGTGAGAAACTTGCTTTATTTGTCGCCATGGAGGCGAGGATTAGTGATTTAGAAGTAGCTAAAACTGGGGCTGGACTTTAGCCGCTAGCTAGCTAGGCATGTCTTAAAGCATCTCTTCCTGAGGGCGTTTCGGTGTTATAGCTTCACCTTTATCGTTAGTTTTTAAGTCAAAATGCGTCCGTTCTCCCTTTTCTGTCTACACACTGTCTGTTTGTAAGTACTCCGTGATTGTGCACTGCCGAACATGCTCCTCTGCTCGTAAACCAGCAATGACACAACGTGACGACGCCGGAGGGGGTGGACCGGTACTTTTCAGTGGAGGTATTACAGAATGTGATTCATTAGCATCGCTGTACTATACTAATACCGGTACAACCCTAGTGTGTTACCTGAAGCCCATCCTGTCACCTCAGCAACACGGCAGCCTCTCCATCCTGCCACTGCACAGATATATTAGTCATTTCCCGGTATTGATCACATGAACACAGCCTCATTCTCATCGATCTGGCCTCTCTCTGCCTTTATCACGCCGTTACAGAAGAAATGATTAACTTCTGAATATTCAATCTTGCTGACTTGGGGGCTGTTACTCCTCTCCGCCGCTGACATTTACACCTCAAGGTTGGGGTGTCGCTGGCGCGGCGGATTTATCGGCTTGTTCAGGCCACTCAAACCGTGCAATTTAAAGCCGGCGGACAGGTTCTCTTTCTTGTTAGGTCAGTGTCTCTAAATCTGTCTGCTTATCGACTCATTTCACGCCCCCGCGTTTCTCCCCTCCAATGTCTGGTCACTCTGAGGAAGGAAGGTTGCGTAATTCAGCAGAGAGCAGGGATGTGCTGCCTGTCCAGGAATGCCCAGGTTTTATTTCCTGCCTGTGAATTTCTAGCAATCGCATGGGAACCTTTTGCTCAAAATTCCTCTTTTTTTCACAGAGAAATGTATACGTTATGCTGCAAGAAAGAAGGCTTTGTGGAGCAGATGGAAAAAGAGAAGGGGGAGTCAATGTGTTTTAAGCTGCATCAATGCTGGAAGGAAATAGTTTTAGCAGGATGCATGTCACAACCAATCAGTGCTATGTGATGCCATTTGCATGGAATGACAAACTCACCATAAAATTAAGAAAACCTGCACCCTTTTTCTAAAAAAAAAATACCCCTGCAAAAATAACAATGCTCATTTTTGATGGACGCTGTCAGATAATTGAACAATGTGTTTATTATGGCGGTTATAGTCAGCGGTGGTTCAGAACGGCGGTGCATGTTTCTCATATTTGGGTGAGTGTAGTAATCAAGATATTCATCTTGATGACCACAAAAATAAACACATTGTAATATCCATACAGTGCAGATGTTGTATTTCGAACAGTCTTCTGTGCATGTAAGTTATAGTCTAATGCTGGCAGGCAATGTGACATATGGTTGCACACCGCACAGTAAAATAAATCCCATCGCTTCTTAATAGATTAAAATGTCATTTGTGTGTTTCCTAAGGATGCATCCACATTCATTATGTAATATGTCTTTTCTTCTTTTACGCTGTACTTGTATTGGACCTTAGTAGATTGTGCAGGTGTACCTAATACAGTAGTAACTGTAATGTATAATCCAACATGGCAAGATAACGTATCGTTTGACGGATGGATTTTAATTTTAGAGGGAGGAAAAAAGTTGGCCATCAATATTTTGACAGCTCGTCGTCCCCCCGGTAGGTTGTGACTCATCCAGTCAGTGATGGGGTGGTCAGATGGTTGGCACCGGTGACAACATGTGCGCATCCCTGGGAGACTTTGCCATACAATCCAGTTTTAATCAGTAGGGCCCCAGGGAGTGTACAGTATTTGTGGCGAAATGTAATGAATTTGAAGTTAAAGTTAAAGTACCAATGATTGTCACACACACACACTAGGTGTGGTGAAATTTGACCTCTGCATTTGACCCATCCCCTTGTTCACCCCCTGGGAGGTGAGGGGAGCCGTGAGCAGCAGCGGTGGCCACGCCCGGGAATATTTTTTGGTGATTTAACCTCCAATTTTAACCCTTAATGCTGAGTGCCAAGCAGTGAGGTAATGGGTCCCATTTTTATAGTCTTTGGTATGACTCGGCCGGGGTTTGAACTCACAGCCCACCAATCTCAGGGCGGACACTCTAACCACTAGTCCACTGAGTAGGTGAAGCCAAATAAATAGCCTATGAATTAATTAAGTGTGTAATTAAGTGTTGCTATTTGCCAACATTGTCTGGACTAGTATTTTCATATGATATACAGTATGTTACTGTTGTGTGTGGATGTTGTTGGTCGTGACCCTGGGATGCAGAGACGGCATGCATAGCGCAGGTAAACATGTATCCAATACCAAAAACAAAGAACTAGTGCAGCAGAGAGGTGCACATAAAGTATACGGGAAAGTTATGCACGTTTTAGTTAAAGTGACGCAAAGCAACATTAAAGGCCTACTGAAATGAATTTTTTTTATTTAAACGGGGATAGCAGATCTATTCTATGTGTCATACTTGATCATTTCGCGATATTGCCATATTTTTGCTGAAAGGATTTAGTATAGAACACCGACGATAAAGATTGCAACTTTTGGTATCTGATAAAAAAAAAAAGGCTTGCCCCTACCGGAAGTAGCGTGACGTAGTCAGTTGAACATATACGCAAAGTTCCCTATTGTTTACAATGATGGCCGCATGAAGTGAGAGAGATTCGGACCGAGAAAGCGACAATTTCCCCATTAATTTGAGCGAGGATGAAAGATTTGTGGATGAGTAAAGTGCAAGTGAAGGACTAGTGGGGAGTTGAAGCTATTCAGATAGGGAAGATGCTGTGAGAGCCGGGGGTGACCTGATATTCAGCTGGGAATGACTACAACAGTAAATAAACACAAGACATATATATAATCTATTAGCCACAACACAACCAGGCTTATATTTAATATGCCACAAATTAATCCTGCATAAAAACACCTGCGTGTTTGTTACGCTAGCTCCTAGCTCCTCTGCTAGCTCCTAGCTCCATAGAACACGCCAATACAATTCAAACACCTGATCAACACACACAATCACTCAGCCCAAAAGACCGTTCACCTAACCCAAGGTTCATAAAGCTTATATATTTTTAAAAAGTTACGTACGTGACGCGCACATACGGTCAAGCTGTCAAATGTTTAGCAGCCAAGGCTGCATACTCACGGTACCTGATATTCAGCTGGGAATGACTACAACAGTAAATAAACACAAGACATATATATACTCTATTAGCCACAACACAACCAGGCTTATATTTAATATGCCACAAATTAATCCTGCATAAAAACACCTGCGTGTTTGTTACGCTAGCTCCTAGCTCCTCTGCTAGCTCCTAGCTCCATAGAACACGCCAATACAATTCAAACACCTGATCAACACACACAATCACTCAGCCCAAAAGACCGTTCACCTAACCCAAGGTTTATAAAGCTTATATATTTTTAAAAAGTTACGTACATACGCAAAAAAAAGTTGCGCACATACGGTCAAGCGATCAAATGTTTAGAAGCCAAAGCTGCATACTCACAGTAGCACGTCTGCGTCTTTGTCATCCAAATCAAAGTAATCCTGGTAAGAGTCTGTGTTGTCCCAGTTCTCTACAGGCGTCTGTGTATTGAAGTCAAAAGTCCTCCTGGTTAGAGTCTCTGTTATCTGAGTTCTTCCATCTTGACTGCATCTTCCGGGAATGTAAACAAAGAAGCGCCGGCTGTGTACTGTTGTTGCTGACTACGTTCGAAAAATACGTCCATTTCGCACCGACAACTTTCTTCTTTGCTTGCTCAGCTTCCTTCTCCATAATGCAATGAACATGATTGCAACAGATTCACGAACACAGATGTCCAGAATACTGTGGAATTATGAAATGAAAACAGAGCTTTTTCGTATTGGCTTCAATGTGGAAGGCATACCCGTGTTCGCCGGTCTACGTCACGCGCATACGTCATCCTCAGAGGCGTTTCGAACCGGAAGTTTAGCGGCAAATTTAAAATGTCACTTTATAAGTTAACCCGGCCGTATTGGCATGTGTTATAATGTTAAGATTTCATCATTGATATATAAACTATCAGACTGCGTGGTCGGTTGTAGTGGGTTTCAGTAGGCCTTTAATGCAGAAGACAGGGCTGGCATATAAAGCTTCCTGATTGGCAACCAGGAACAAGTGTGTCCTGATTGCCAATCAGGGATAGACGAGGAAGAAATAGTGGAAAAAAAGGCAAACAGAAAATGGAAACACAATTAAGATCACTGGAAACAAAATAAAACAAAATACCATGAACTAATAATAATTGTCATGAGAAAGTACTGTATGAAACAGTAGAGGTGCCCCAAGTTTATTCCGATTCTAAATCAATACATACATTTCAAAACATTTTTTTTTTCAAATGATTCTTTAATAAAAAATAATAAAATCTAATTTTAGGTCATATCCATAGTTACTTGCTGCACGTGTACGTCATACGTCAGCAGCCAAGGGGAGCTTTTGTAATCTGTAACCTGTTTTGAAAATGTTTTATCATCATTTTTATACTAAGTAAAACATAATTAGCGTTGAATTATGAATCAATTCTTCATCGAATTGTCACCCCAAGAATCGTAATCGAATCTAACTGTGGGTTGTTTTAAGAGTCCCATCCTTAATATACAGTATATTTTTATTAGTTTTTAAACGTATGCATTCATTTAGTCACTGTCATAATTACAGGTTTTGAGCATGCATTTTATAAACTGTACATCGCAACTATGTATAGTGGTGGAATTTGAAATCATTTTGAAGAATTTAGTTTTGCAATTTATGCATTGTATTATGGGGATTTCCTAAATTGTAGGCCTCCTTGCACAGGCACTTAAATGCTTACACTTTCCAGCATATGAATTGTATGAATTAATTTAATTTTGAATAACGTGTGATTGTGAGATGAGGTGTGTAGATGTGTGGGGGCTTGTGTGTAATGTGTTGTTATTGTTGTTTTTTGTTGTACTGTGGTTTTTTTTTTGTGCAAATATACATTGTTTTATTAGCTGCCGTTTTATTGTTTTTAGTAGTGGTGTCATTTGTTTTCCTATTGTATGTCAGGGGGTGTCAAATGAAGGACTACAGTTTGAAATAAGCTGTTAGCTAAATCTGGTGCACCCATCGATTCCTTGTGAATACTGTATCGTGCATACTGTCCATAAACCATAAATGTGGGATCTGAGCTGAGGATGTCGTTGTGGCTTGTGCAGCCCTTGGAGACACTTGTGATTTAGGGCTATATAAATAAACTTTGATTGATTGATTGATTGATTGATTGATTGATTGATTGATTGATTGATTGATTGATAAACCAAAAAAAACCAGAATAATAATAATAGTCATGACGTCAGTTGTAAAACACAATTAATATTTGTTTGTTGATTGTACTGGCAGAGGTCTCACTCCTTTGTTTTGCACTACAAGTGAGTAAAACCATTCTTGTCTGGGAGTGTCCCCACTTTCAGAGGATAAATACTTAGGACCCTGCACCATAGTCTCAGATTAGAGCTGTTTTATACACAGCACATCTGTGAGCATGAACTGATGAAGCCTGCTTGGATGAAAGGCGATTGATTCAATGTCCTGAGAACGAATAACTAATTATTAAATTATTATACTGACTTTATGTATTTCCTGACCATTGCAGACCATGCAGATTGCTTGGCCTTTTGAACTATTCGATGACATTTCTATTTTTCTAATGGCATTTTTGTTTATTTGATGTAATTTTTAGTGATTTAATGGCCTTTTATCACATGATCCTCTGCTCTTTGCAAAACAACATTTAAAATATCATTAAAAGCCCTGTGTATGTATGTGACAAGGATTCATTTAATCTGTTTTAGTCAACCGTCAAAGAGGTGGAAAGTGGGATCAATCATCTGATTGGTTGAACCACAATGTACTGTAGACCATGCCCATATATTGGTCATGAAATAATTTTTGTGTAAATAGTTTAAACCTAATGATTTCTTATAAGAATGGACAAATACATCTTTTTGAAGATAATCAATTAATCTAACAAAAAATATTTAATTGTTATATTTTTTAAATATATTTAATTGTCAAGTTATTTGTCTTTTTATTGATAAAATGTTTGCACACAAAAAATATAGCTTAAGCACTGACTGCTTTGAAATCTCCACAAAATAATTGCAAACTATACAACGCATCATAATGTGTAACTCATTACACATTAAACCAAACGGAATTCAACGTATGCAAGCTACACTTTTCTGAGTATTTTTCTTTGACAATGTTGCATCGTATGCTAAGAAATACCCCAAAGCTGCAATTAGTATGTAACACAACATCATCTTGATTATATGGCGCCTTGCATAAATATCATTCAAATTCCGTTGTTGATTTTGATAATATATCACATTTTATTGTGCTTTTGGAGGTTCCCAACTGCAGTAAATTATACACAATTATTTAAGAAATATATTTCAAAAAATTAATATTTTCTTTCTTATAATATTATTCACTTACATATATTATTAGACTGCAAATATGAAAATGACAGTGTGAAGCTCAGTGTGACAGGTAATTTGAGGTTAGTTTGCAAACATAGAATATGGGAAAGATTAGCAAAAACGCTTGATGAATAAATAATAAAGTATGTAATTTATTTCAATTAAACTCTGGTAGAATACAGTCCTCCCAATTTCAATGATATGGTAGAATAATTCTGACATGAGCCTTTATTTTTATTTATCTGTAAAACCTTATGTATGCTTATTCCTTCAAGTTAAATGACTTCTTTGAAACAGCGCTGACATGCACAAAAACAAGTCCCCATCAATTTCAAAGTTTTGTCAGACATTGAAATGCAAATCTTTGTTTATGTCACAGGTCTGTCTCGACAGGTAATTACTGATTGTGTGCGCGTGTAACTAACTTGTCACTGGTGTCCACCTCTGTTTAATGTCTGGCTACCATGCAAAGAAAGGTGAAGGGGGTACTTGAGTTGCCAGAATTTCAGTAGTTGGTACTGATATCTAGTAAGTTTCACGATTCTCAATACTTATTTGATACCAAGGTAAAAAAAAAAAAGACCCCATGTACTTTTAAATTCAGTACTTTATTGAAAACTGTTTCAAAGTTTTAAGTATTTAAGATCACAATGCTTTATCATATTTTTGCACATAGTTTAAATTGCAGTAGCAGCTGCCAAGAGGTAACTATACATTTAAAAAAGAACAGCAGTGGCATACAGCCTCCCAGTATATCAAAATAAACAATAAAGTGCTTATAAATATGCTCATAAATAACAACACTGGTACTCCACGTTGTCTTCCTCCTCAGGAACCGGTTCCTTGTGTATTGCTATTCCATTCTTTTCACCAAAAATATGATAAAGAGCTTGGCTCACTGCATGTAATCTTTTCATTTTGGTTTCTGCAACTTGGAGATGTGCACTCTGCAAGTCAGCAACACAAAATACTGAATTGACCAAATATGTTTAGACATGCCTGTCTTCTTATTTTTTTTTCCAGGTGTAGGAGAAAAAGAAGTAAAATGAAAACCCCCTAAAGCTCACAAAGTTGGAATAAGAGCTAAATGACATGACAGTGCACGTATGAATTCAATTTGGGCTCTAAATATTGCTTTATAGTTATATTTTCATTCTGGGTTGAAAACGACCCTAACATAAATGTAATAATTTCAACCACACCACTAAAACAATTTGTAAAATGTTATTTTTTGTTTTAATTTTGTTGAAATGGAGGTTCCTGACAAAGTTAAAAAAAAACTTAATGTCATAAACTAATGTACATGTTTCTTGTATGCATTTAAAACCTAAAACGGGTCGGGTGCCGACCCTAACACAAGAGGAATTCATTTTGCATATCTGTCTTCATGAATATGCAAAATATATGCTGATCATCAAAATGCCCACAATACTGGCAGCCTAAGCAGGGGAGCCCAGACTTCCCTCTCCCCAGCCACTTCGTCCAGCTCCTCCCGGGGGATCTCGAGGGATTCCCAGGCCAGCCGGGAGACATAGTCTTCCCAACGTGTCCTGGTTCTTCCCCGTGGGCTCCTACTGCTCGGACGTGCCCTAAACACCTCCCTAGGGTCATATCATGGTTATCATTATTATTGCAAATAGGGTTCAAAAAGTACTTATACACACACTGAAATCTTTTGATCAACATATGTTTTTAAAGTAACTAAAATAAATACACACTTTTTAATAAAAAAACACTATTTTGATGTTTTGTGTTTCTCATTTATTGTTTTAAATATTGGTTTGTACTGTAGCACCAACATTTATTTAAATGAAAAGTGCATAAAAATACAATATATTATGATTAGTTATTATTTCTGGTGGGCGTTGTGGCGTCCTTCTCTGTTCAGCGATCCTCGAACACAACGTAAAAACACCTCCATTTTTTAAGAGAGCACAGCTTGTAGAGTCAATGTGCACAAATAAATATCTTAGTTGCTTAGACAGCAATGTGTTTATATCAGGTTAGATTGTTTTCATAATGGGGAAAGACTTTATTGTCTCTTGTCTTCATGTTAGCATCCAATCTAATGAGCGGGCACCAGTCAGTCTGTGAGTTTATCAAAGTGCAGTTATCAATGGCGTTCTTTTGATCATTTTAATTTGAAACAGTAATAGTAACGCTTGGGGAGTTTTACCGCGGTTATCATTAACACCGTTAATCATTAAATCCCTAGTCCACGTTACATGTCTGAGTCATGCATTTTTTTAATTGAACTTTTCCACCCGCTACAAAACATGACTTTTTGTCCAAAATCCTACTAAATCCTCATTAAAAAGGGCTCCTTGGTGACCTTGGTTCCTGCTAATAGCAATACTGATAAAGGCAGTTTCCAGGCTTAAAAGTTGCCTGTGATTTTCCTTTCAAAACACTGTGAACAATAAGAAACCACAAGCAATGACAGGGTGGAAACTGCTCGGAAGTGGCTTTTTAGGATCAGACAGTATCAAGCATTCTGATTGGCAAGGACTTGGGGAGTTGCCAGAAAAATTCACACTGTGTCGATTAAAGTTTGTCCAACTTGCGTGTGTGTGTGAGTGTGTGAGTGTGTGTGTGTGTGTGTGTGTGTGTGTGTGTGTGTGTGTGTGTGTGTGTGTGTGTGTGTGTGTGTGTGTGTGTGTGTGTGTGTGTGTGTGTGTGTGTGTGTGTGTGTTATTGTATTTCTACCCTTCTTGAGACATCGACAAAGAAAAGTACCTTCCATATGAGGACCGTTTGAACAAGTTAGGACCCCAATACAGAAAACCATTGCATCTAATAGAGAGCCAAATACCAGAGTCCATGAACATTTCTCCAAAGTCAGGATTTTTTGTTGATTTAATGTATATACAAAAATAAACATTGACAGGTGCAAAGGCAGCAATATATGATAAAAGAAGACGGCAGCTAAAGAAGGACTTCCCTATTCATTCCCGAAAAAACCCGCCAGGTGAACAGCTGATTTTACGACTTCCGGTGATGACGTAAGACAACCCGCGTCCCATATGTGACCATAGGATGAACAAATACACTACGGTACTAAGACTATAGTGGCCCTTAACAGTTAGCTTTTACAACTGGGTTGCCCAAAGTGCGGCACAGGGGCCATCTGTGGTCCGTGAATCATTTGTCATTGGCCTTAAGCACATTACAAAAAACAAAAAATAAATATCTTATTTGCACTCCTGGTGGAGAAATCTATCAAAATAAGGGTGGTCCCAAAAAGGAGGAATTTTTTCAAACAGACTGTGTGTCGGTTTTAAAAGTGCTCCCCCTCTGGTCAACAAATGAAATAACAAGTGTGAGTAAAAAATGTAAGTGCTCCCCCTCTGTCCAACATATGTAATAACAAGTGTGTGTAAGAAATTGAAACGTGCCCCCTTTGGCAAAAATTTATAAAAAAAATAAAATAAATGTCTATAGAGACATACTGTAATAACTTGAAGTAAATAATGAAGATTAAAAACCAATTACAAAAAAAAAAAAAAAAATTAAATAAAAATAAACTCAATATTTGCATAGTATGTATATATTATCAATGTTGTAAATACAAATATTTATATATCTAGAATGAGTGGTCCTAAAGATGTAGCCATCTTTCGGAGGCCCCAGAAGGTAGCAAATACAAGAAAGTGTGTGACTGTGTGTGTGTGTGTGTGTGTGTGTGTGTGTGTGTGTGTGTGTGTGTGTGTGTGTGTGTGTGTGTGTGTGTGTGTGTGTGTGTGTGTGTGTGTGTGTGTGTGTGTGTGTGTGTGTGTTAAATGACTAGTTTCATTAGAGGAAGCATATTTTTTTTCTTTTGCCTCTGCAAATTTTAAGTAGGTGATCATTGTTACTGTAATGCACATGTCGGAAAATCTCATGTAATTTGTAACTGAACTAACTACTTCCATCTAGCTGTTAAAAGATATTTGAAATGTGCTGTGCAAAAGTCTAAGGTCACCACTAGACCGGTGGAGAGGTATGCACACCCATTCCTTAAGGAGTTACACAAAAACTACACAAGCGATTTCCATGAAATGTTGTAAATAGGTGTGCATAACAAGAACCTACAAAAGTTTAAAGTAAAAATGTGGCTACTTTTTGTTTATGCAAAAACCACCACACTGTCCAGCTGTATAATTTATTTTTGCACATTTCCATTTAACCTCACGTTGGTACAATCCTGCACAGACTCAAGCACTCTGTCAACCATGACACATTCACATTAGTTTCCTTAGTGTTTAGTTATTTTCTGTTTGTGGGACCATATCTTTTGGTGTACTGTCTATAGAGATTGCTTACACCCAGGAGCGGCCTAGGGTGGGCCCCGCCATGCTCTCCGGATGGGCAGAGGAGTCCCGCCTTTCTGCCCGTGTGGGGTGTGGTTGGCTGTCCCCTGCTTCTCCCGTGCCTTGTCCTCTGCCGGGCGGGTCTGTCTGTGGCCTGCTGCTGGCCCTGCCCGGCGGCACAGTTAGCCTGGCCCTGGGAGGTTCCTGTCGCTGACCGGCCTGGTTGTGTGGGGCTGGTAGTCCCGTGTTTCCTGGGCATCGCACCTGCTGTTTTGGGTTGGGCTCTCTGGGTGGCTGGGGCCGTACTTGTGTTCCCACACACACTGGGAGACAAATATATTGTACATACAAATGCACATACATACTCACCTGCACAAAATTATACATACATATATACACACATACGTATATGCATTCATTAATACATACATACGCGCACACATTGGTACTTACCCACATACATAGGTACCTACGCTCCCACATACATACACAAGTACAGTACGTACATCCACACTCACGGTACATACATCCACACACACATTCCCTGTACAAACATACATATACACATGCTGTTCATATACAAGCACATATGCATGCATACACTCATGCATATAATCACGTTTCATCAAACATATATTAAAGTTATTCCCCTAGGAGAAACTGGATAACACACGGCACACTGACAAAGCTTAACCTATTGTTACTATAACAATCTACAAGGTTAATACAGTTAGCTTCTCTTTCTTCCCCTCCATATTGAAAAAAAGGAACCCCTGTTGTTTTTACGTACAAATTCTGGTGACTGAGGTGCCAGTTTTTTGCGTAAAATTTATGGCCATCTATTTACAGTGCATTCCTATACATTGAAAACCAATACCACTGTTAGCTTTACCGCAAAAATCTGCCGACTGAGCTGCTACTTTTTTTACAGTCAAATCTATGTTCCCTGTTTTTACAGTGCAAATGGAAAAATGATACCATTGATGATTTTACGGTAAAAATCTACTGACTTTTTTACAATGTGAACATGCCCTCAATGATTGAGCAGCTTGAAAGTGGTCCGTATGAATATGGAATACATTTGGTAGCCACTCTTTGGCGTGCCAAACAAAATTACATTACGGGCCAAATTTCCACTTTGGGCTTCCCTGCTCGACAGTGTTTCCCACTGATTGCAGATCTAATTGTGGTGGTGGGGGCATGGGGGTGGTGTCAATATGACAGACATCATTGTATGATTTGCATAAATGGCTATGATGCTTGTATTTTCTTTGAAAAGGCTAAATATATAAATATATATGTATGTATGTATATGTATATATATATATATATATATATATATATATATATATATATATATATATATATATATATATATATATATATATATATATATATATATATATGTATATATATATATATATATATATATATATATATATATATACATATATATATATATGTATATATATATACATATATATATATATATATATATATATATATATATATATATATATATATATATATATATATATATATATATATACATATATATATATATATACTGTATGTATTTAAACAAATCAACGTCATATTATCAAAAAAAAATTGTTCTTTTAACATTATATAATTTGTCACCGTGACTTATGATTTCAAAGTAAGTTGTCCGTTAATTTCAAAAATCAAATAATCAAATGCATAGGCAATTGTGTAGTAATATAATGAGGCAATTATACATTCATCTTCACACATTTACTGTTACAAATGGCCTCTAAAAGCAGCCATAACTGCCATGTGGCCCTCAATGAAAGCGAGTACAAAGGTACATTTTGATTAGACAGTTGACGTGCGTGTTTGAGTGCCGATTAGCATCAAATGACGCTGATTGGCCAAAATGTGCAAGGAAATCGCAAATTCCTAGAGGGACTGATGAATCATAAAAAAAGAGAAAAATCTCAGTAAAAAATAGTGTTAACATTTTTATGGACAAATTCATTTGCTGTAAAAAATAAAAATAAAAAAGCATAAAACTTTAAAAAGTTTATGAGCTTTGTTATGTTTTGCAGCTTGAGACTATTTTCTTGACTGCAAGAGGGAGACAAATGTCTCTTTTGATATCAAAAACACCCTGGTTTTGACTGTATTCTGCATGCTCAGTTGCTGTATGCTCAGGTTGTGAGTTGACTCATACATTATTATGCGTACTGGAAGGCACAAATATGCTTAAATGACACAAAAAGCTGTGTTATTCAGTAAAGTATATGCAAGCAATAATCACCATTCTATTTCTGGCAACCAATGTGGCACATGGTTTATAGCCACACTATTAGAATAATCCCATCACCCGTCTTAATGCATGAAATATGTTATTTGTGTGTATTCCAAGGATTCATCTACAGCACACCACACAGCCTAATTATGGTACTGCGGCGAAGACGCTATGACATCACTGGGGTCAGGAAGGAAGGGGAATCTGTAATTTGCTCATCTCTCCACCCCATCTTCAGCTTGTCCATCCTGTGTTTAAAGATTGAAGGCAAGGCGGGGCCCCCGAGGCCTCTTTGGAGCTTCAAGATGAAGTTCATGTGGGCCCTACAGGGACATGGCTGCAGATTTTCCCGTTTGATAAGCAATCAGTGGCCACATGATAATGCACATTAATTGCACATATGGACTGGATTTACACGCAGTAGTTATTGCCAGTCACTTCTAACTACTTGATTCTACACTTCCTTACAGATGCATTGCGAGATGATTATGCAATAACATTCTAGATTCTGTGGAGAATCCATCCAGACAATGTCCAAACACAGGGTGTCCTAACAAGGAATGTCCCAAATCTAAAAATGTCCACCGAGACAGGCAATTACACAGGCAAGAACAGGAAAGAGAGAAGGTTGAGCTGGAAGGCAACTGGCGAGGAGAAACTGGCAAAGAGAGAAGTCATCATGCAGCCTCAAATAAAGCAAGAGAGAGAGAGAGAGAGAAAGTAATACGAAACAGGTGAAACTAATCAGGGTGGTGCGGACAATCACTAGACTGGGCAAGAATATGAAAGAGGAAAATGCATTCTAAAAAAATAAAAGCAATATAATCTGCATCTAAGAGCGTAAAAGCCAAAGCAGAACCCGCTTAGATGAGACTCGTTTTTGTCTGACTGAAGTGTCTTTCCAGCGTTAATGCCTGAGAGGAAATGAAATGATGGTAGATATTTAGTCTTCCTGTTATAAAAGATAACAGTTTCAGTGCAGTGTCTGCCATGTTTGGGGAATACTCGCAGCAGAATGTTTTATAGTGCAAGCATAGTAGTTTGTTTACGTTTTTGCCTGCTAAATT
Organism: Entelurus aequoreus; assembly: GCF_033978785.1. NCBI lineage: Eukaryota > Metazoa > Chordata > Actinopteri > Syngnathiformes > Syngnathidae > Entelurus > Entelurus aequoreus. The sequence continues at coordinate 25,422,389 of NC_084738.1, forward strand.
ATAGAACACATTGGTGGTTTGGGTAATGGTTAACATTATTGGCCTCAACATAGGGCCAAATTTTCCAACATGGTGCCGCCTCTTGGCTAAACAGACTTACGTAAGACGTTGGATGTGTTTTTAATCCACGCTTACACTTCGTAATGAAATGATGCGTACCTTGGGCCTGATCTACCAAGATCCAAATAGCATGTGCCAAACAGCGAGTGCAAACTATAACATTGTGTGTACTATTGGTGGGTGTGTTGCAGGTGATCTAATAAGACTGCATGTGCAATTGATAACAAGTGCAAAAGTGGTGCAGACTGGTGCAGCTGGTCTAACCTGGCCTGTTTGGTTATGTCGTGGAATATGCAGCAGTGGGATGTAACGGTATCAAATCTCACGGTCTGATATTATCAAGGTACTTAAGCCACGGTACAATATTATTGTGGTACAAGCCAGCAGACACCAAAATAAATCAAATTAATTTGTTTAAATCTGCCCCCTAAGCAGCTAACATTATTGAATGGTATTGTTGAATACACAAATATGTCCATTATTTTTTATTTCTAACAGTCCAAATATGCTGACAACTAGGACGTAAGTTTTTTTGTCCATCATTGCTGCGCGACCGCTTCCTTCCCCACCGTCATTGTACGTAACTGTCAGTTTGCACAAACATTTCAAACATGCTAAATATTGATGCAAAACAGCAGCCGCAGAACAGTTTCTGTCTTAATAAATAACATCGTGAGTGCTAAATGGTTATACTGTATTTGCATTTCCTCTTCATAGTATGCAATATATATGTTTTATTTATTTTATTTATTTATTTTTTATCCTGTTCTGTTTGTGTTGTGTTGTGTTTGCTCGGTTCTCGTATTATCTTTTAACCTGCCCATTGTACAGCACTTTGGCTACCCCTGTGGTAAATTTTAAATGTGCTTAATAAATAAAGTTGATTTGATTTGATTTGATATATGCTGCATATTCATGAGGACAGGCACCCTAAATGAATTCCACTGTCTATTTAGGTCATTTAAGAGTCTCAATCCTCTGCACAGGAGCTTAGAAGATCAGATTTGTGTGTGCTATCAAGTTTGCGCGTGTTTTTAAACATGCAAAACTTTATTACAGGGGTGTCACACTCATTTTCATTAGGCCACATCGTAGTGATGGTGGCCTTCGGAGGGCCACTGGGAACTGAGAATAATATATACATTTGCCTATGCATTTGATTATTATATATATTTTATGTACACTGTAAAAAATGTAGCTTTTACACGAAAAAACTGGCAACTCAGAATATAGTATAATATACGGTGTTTTTACAACATATACCAAATTTTTTTTCCCATAAAAAACTGTCAGCTTGGTCACCAGAATTTTACTGTAAAATGTACAGTGTTTTTACAACATATTACTGTAAATGGAAAAACAATATCAGATTTTTTTTAAATTCAAAATGTGGTATAATTTTTCCAATTAGAGTAATACACGGTAAAAACAACAACAGATTTTTACGGTAAGAACTTGCAACTCAGTCACCAGAATTTTACTGTAAAAACAGTGGTACAGTTTTCTTACAGTTTTTTGCTGTAACAACCACCGTAAATGTTTTATTTTTACAGAATACAACTTGATGGATAAGTTGCTTTGAAATCATAAGTCAAGCTTGTGTTCAAGTATTTATTTTAATTTTAACAACATAAAAATAAAAAAAAAGTAATATAATATGATATTTGTTGCAATACTGGGTAATATAAAAGTTTAATGTGTATGCAATTTCATGCGGAACATAAACTGTATTTTCACTGTCAAAATGAGAAAAAAAATACATTTATTAAGAAAATATAAAGTAATTTATTGACACAGATCTGGTCCCCGGGTCTTGAGTTTGACACCTGTGCTTGAGTAGATCAGGCCCATAGTTTTAAGAATGTTATCCCAAGTCGATTACTATCAAATATTTCTCAAATAGATTTGCCTCCACCTGATCACTCTTGCTCATAAACACATTGCAATTCACCTGGTGTGCCAGAGTATAAGAAGAGGAAGCAGGAGGGATGTGTTTAACAATGAATCAGACCACTGGTGATACTGTTTTTTTTGTTTTTTTTAAGCTACAAGCTACAAATCTGGTGGATAATTTTAAAAGAATTGAAAGTACAAAAAGGTCTAACTGAAAATATTTTTTTAATTGAAAGTTTTAAGTAATTGAAAGCATTGCTCTTCTCAACGAGTCATGGGTGCTGCTGTGGACAAAACCCATATAAAAGTACTAACAGGCTTCGTCTTGTGACAAACAATAATTTAACTTTTCATGTTTTCTTATTTACATTCTGCAAATGTTACAGTATGTAGCCATGTTGCATTATAATATATCAAATACACAGAAAGTGGATGCACAAAGGGTGTCTTTCATGTTGTTGTGGTTTCTCCTAGGAACCCGACTGACCACCTCTCACTCACTTGTGGCTTCCAGGCCTTGTACTTGTCAGTTTTCCCCTCAGCTGCACACATTTTTCAGCTCTTTTTTCTTACCGACCTACCCGGGTGATGCAAACCTCTACGGCAAAAAATACTTTTTGCCGCCTCAAAAAAAGTAAGCATTGGTGTTGCTTGCAGTAACATGGAGTCTCTGCATGTTGGTGCTTAACACGTTTTGTCAAATATGAAACGGAAAAAAATGGAGTTCTACCAGAAGGGCATGTTATCCAGCCAAGGCTTGTTCAGTTCAAGTCCTTAAAGGCTACGGGAGGCAACAAACAACCCTCATTTTCGCTAAGTTGATTACAGTCTCTGCTGACTTCTCATCAGCCCACAGGAGCTCTCCAGGCCTGTATTTGCCCGCCGTAATGACAAACGTCTCCCTCTCACACAGCAGTGAGTTACAGGGAGCTGCTTTTAAACATCTTTGAACGGGCTTAAGTGGTTAAGGATGTGGATATAGTCGCACATATCCAGTATGTTTTGTTGGAAAGGCGAATTGAGACTTGGATTGCGAATGAGGCTGAATCTAAAGAGTGAGGGAAGGAAAAGAGGAAAGAGAGCGTGTACCAGCACATAAGGGAGAAAAGTGCACATGATGACAAGTTGTATTAAATGATCCTCGGTGATTATACCCGGTGGTTTTCGCCCCCTGAATCACTACCATCTGACTCTGAAATTCGGGGCATTTCTTTTTTTCTTTTTTTTTTGTAGCAGAGCAGTGGGGAGGGGATAAAGAGGGTCCGGGGGTCTGGCCACGAGCCCAGCACAGATCACAGCTTTCATGGCTCGGAACGTCAGGAGCAGAGAGAAACTTCCTAAGTCAGAAACACTTCCCTCTAAATGGCTCACACACACACACACACACACACACACACACACACACACACACACACACACACACACACACACACACACACACACACACACACACACACACACACACACACACACACACACACACACACACACACAATGTGGGTCTGAACTTCATTGCTCCCAGATGTGGATCCATCCTGTGGAAGGCATGTTCACATTGCTCTTGTGTGTGCTTGTTTGTGTGTTGCTGCGTAAAAACAATACAAATATGTGCCCGAAACGAAATAAAAGTATATTGCTGCATGACAACGTACTTTTTTTGAACTGAAATACTATCTTATTTCAAAAATCTTGCACAGTCTTAGGGTTAGGACTACTTTTATTAAGACTACAGTATAATTACACTATTTCTCTATACCAGTAGGTAGTAGCAGTAGATGAATTTAGGTAACTACCATATTTCCGGACTATAAAGCACACCAGTACATACAAATTTAAAAAATTGTAATTTAAAAAGTAAAAAATACGTTTCATGTATTAGCCGCACCGGACTACAAGCCGCATATACATACATATATATATGTATACACGTTGTGAAATGAGATGTTTACACTGAAAAATTTTGTAAATGTTTACTTATATACCATAATTGTTTCCAAACGTCGCCTTTCACACGGCAGTAAAACGGCTGATCAAACAAAACAGAAGTCATCGCCATGGACCCACTAGCTGCGGAAGCTAGCTCTCCAATCAGCTAAACGGACTCAATAACTTCACGGTGATGTAATGGTAAAGTTACCCAGAAATGTGTGGAACTGAAACAATCCAAAAATAATTCCATTGTAAGTTAACACAACTATCACTTGCAATTGTGATTGTGCTAGCATATTAGCTAATGCTAACGACGCTTGCTTGATTACATTACAATAGCATGTACAAATATGCATGAAAACACTTCGACAGACATCACACACAGGAGGGTTTAGTAAGTATAAATAGTTTTAGTTATATTGTAAAACTTCCAAACATGGCTTGGAGTGACGAATTCATCTATACGAGTAGAAACGCTATGGCTTACTAGACAAAGGAACAACACTTGTACTTCCGATTGAAACCACTAAATGGAAGGACACTGCAGCACTGCCTCACCTGTACTGAGTGAACTTGTCCAAAAGATGGTGCTAAAGAACAAACAATAACACACCTTTTCAGTGTATTTTGCGTGTGTTTTATTTGCATGATGGCCTTCAAAGCGAAGAAAAATACATAAGTTAGCCACACCATTTTATAAGCCGCAGGGTACAAAGCGTAGGGAAAGAAGTAGCTGCTTATAGACCGGAATGTACAGTATTTCCCTATAACAGTTGGTAGTAGTAACATGAGATGAGCCTAGGTAACTAATAATCTGTTGCAGGGTCAAAATGTCCCAATGTTAAAGCCTTCATTAACTGCACAGTTTAACATTTAACATTTGAACTATCACAAAACTATGTTTAACATTTGAACTATCACAAAAGTGTAAAAACAAGTTCACCTCAGAATGGATTTAACTTGACATTGGTTGTGTGCCCTTGCAGAAATTACGGTTCCAATAGCTGCAACACCATATGCAGTATGCAAGACAGTAGTGGCATAAAGAGCACTGTATGCAGTGCAAAACAAGTTTAAATGAAATACAACAATATACTGTAGTAGGGATAAGAAAAGAAAACATGCTGCTCCTTTCTTTGATAAAAACGTCACCTTTTTTCCAATGGATGTTTTTGGAATAAGTGGCGCAAAAGAGGGGGAAAAGACGCGAAACAAACACACTGAGGTGCAGTTTGAAATTGTGTGCTACTTTAGAGGTGCATTTTTTCTGTACGATTCCAAATTGTGTGATCTCACTTTGGACTTTGATAACAACATATTAAACCAAATATAAGACGAACGCTCTTTTTCAAGACCCTATCTTTTTTTTCCCAATAGACAAAGTTGTCATCATTATTATTAGTTTCTGGTATTTGTTTCATTTCCCGACCAGAGCTCCTATTTATGTTTCCATTTCCTGTTTGCCTCCTTTTAGCCACTACCCCTGTTTGAGCGCTTGCTCCCTCACCTGTCCCTGACTGGCAATTAGGACACACCTGTTCCTGGATGTCAATAAGGATGCTTTTATTGCAAGCTTTGCTTTGCTTTCCATATGCTTCATGTGCACTTCCCTGCTGCACTAAGTCTTTATTTTTGTTGAACAAGTACATTTTACCCGCACTTCGCCTGCCGTCTCCGCATACTGGGGTCACAGCCGACACAACACCAAAGTCAGAATGTAACAGAAGTCCTGTGTTTTTTTAACATCACTGAAATAACGCCAGGTAGAGAACATTAGAACAATAATATCATATTTGTTAATGATTCTTCTTCAAATTTGCATCACAACTTCTATATTATTTGTAACCTTTCCCGAACTTTGAGGCACTTTTTTCCGAGCAGCTGTCTGCGTCACAGCTGCATCTCGCCAAGTCACTGGTATGTCTGTGTGTGTGTAACAGGAAGAAAAGCTTGCGTGGGAACAAGTTGTTTAGCCCTAGCTATTGGTTTGTTTGTATACATCCTTAGAACCCGAATATATGACGGCACAACATTTTTAGACATTTGAAAAGTATTTTTTTTCACTAAATGGATAAGATCACATGTTACACACAGGTTCCTTTATTTTGGTGCTCCTTCCATTAAAGTTTATTTGTTGCTGCATTTCTCATGCGTTGTCTCTGTGTGACGTATCAGCAGCGTACTTCACTCACATGTGCTCACATCTGCGTTGTAAACAGTAACCTGCCGGCCTGCCGCCCTGTTAATGGGCCCTAATAAAGCTTAAGCCCACCTACATGGATTGTGCGTGTGTGGACACATGTGTACGCCCTGATAATTTGCCTAGCAACTGGATGCCAGATGCTGGAAATGTAACTTCCTGTGGTAGTTTGTCACTTTATGAGTTGAAAAGAACTTTTGAGGGACATATGCTTGTATTCTATTTTTCTTCCCACTTCTTCCCCGTATCCTTGCTCCTCAATTGTGCTTTTAGCCTTGTTTTACCCCCCAGCAAGGCAACAAGGATTTTTGTCAAGAGACAGTTCTCTTTACAAGAGAATCGCTTCCAGTCCCGTTTATGTTCCGCATTTCAATATAATTCACATATTTAGAGTATCTGGCACACTGCAAAAACTGAAATCTAAGTAAGATTAAATATCTCAAATAAGGGTGATATTTGGTTATGCTCTGTCTGATAAGATAATTCTTCTCACTAAGCAGATTTTATGTTAGAGTGTTTTACTTGTTTTAAGGGTTTTGGTCCTAAACTATCTCAGTAAGATATTACAGCTTGTTGCTGAGATTGTATGCCCTCTATTGAGTAAAACATGCTTGAAAATAGAATATCAACTGTTGCAGAGCTGTGTCATCAACACTCACAAGTATAAAACTACTTTTTCAAAGTAATAATTTCTTATTTCAAGCATGAAAAAAAAATCATGACTTTGACACAATTGTGTCTCATAATTAAAACAGATGACAGCCAACTGGACTTTGCTGTTTTATTTTCAATGAAACAATAGAAAATACATACTCATATAGTAGTACAGTTGTTATTAATGAGAATATACTTATTTTAAGGTATTTTTGGGTTCATTGAGGTCAGCTAATTTTACTTGTTTTGGAAAGTTTTGACAAGCCAAATTTTATTGTTCTATTGACAGATAATTTTGCTTAGTTCAAATAAAATACCCCTAATTTTTGTATATTTGTTTCTTGTTTTTGAACACTGACTTTTTGCAGTGCAAGTGTTTGTGTACCTCTTTGTGTGTATATAGTATGTTAACAGACTACTTCCTGGTTCATGCAGGAAGATCGTTTTTGAATGTTAGTGCACACAGAACGGTTTGATCAAGACTCAAAGGGCAAAAACAAGAGATAAAAGTTGACAAAATTGCAAACGTTGATCGTTTTCTGTCCATTTGTAAATTAGCAAGCTATTACCGGATTAATGGAGGATAAGGGTACAACGATTAGTCGACGAAAATCAATGATAACCGAGAGGGACAACAGTAGAAAAATGGATGGATGGATAGATGGATGTTTTTTCAATAAAATTCTACCCAAACAAGGCAACATGAGAAGTACACTTCTCATTTCTAAAGTAAATGTGTACATCAGATATGGGCATCTACATCAACAATATGATTTGCCTAAGCGGCTGGACAGGACAGATGAAAAAAATATATATTTTTTTTAATTTTTAGAATCGATTAAGAATTGTTACAAATAAGAATCGTGATTCATTCGAAAATCGACACCCCTAATGCACATTCCAAACGGCTCGTTTGGCAGAAGTATTGTCATAGTCCGTTGCCGGGACATGTTTAGTGTGGTATTTCTTAGTTGTGTATTTCTCTTTCAGAACCCTTGTTGGGTTTCTTAGTTGCCATGGGTGCTGATTTTTGTCACCTGCCTGTGATTAGTAGTCAGGACACTCACCTGCTCCCGGTCACTAATCAGAGAGCTATTTATTGCTCTCGCGCCACACTCTGCCTATGGCAGTCTTGCTCGCTCTTCGCAACATTTACATTGGTTCCTGTTATCACAGCGCTTTTGTTTTTTCCTAGTGTAAGACTTTCTCGCTGTTCGCCCCTGGTGATTATCTTGGTTTTTTTGACTCCACACTTGACTAGTGTCTGAGTTTTTGTACTTGTTGTACTGCTTATTGGAATAAATCACCTTCTTACCTGCACCCTGCTTCCGGACGTCCTTCTGCATCTTGTGGACACGACCACCGCAAAACCATGCGACCCCAACGTAACAAGTATGAAGGAAGGCAAGATTATTTCATAAATATCTCCGCAATGCCTTAACGGCTTGATTTCACACTTTCAGAACTTATGCAGATCCCAAATACACAAAACAGCTACCAATAGGAAAGAAATGTTGTTTTGCATAATAGGCCTCCTTTAAAATATATCTTAGGCTGAATTAAAACCTCATGGCTAAATCAGAGTAACTGAATAGGTGTACACTCCATAATACGATTAGTCGACTAATCGTTAAAACAGATGATGGATCAGTCGATAGATTAGTTGACTATCAAAATCAAAATAGTCGTTAGTTGTTCCTGTTGGCAAGACTGTACACTTTTGATTCTATGGCACTGATACTGCTTTTAGTGTGCCTCAAATGTAAGAGAGAGGAACAGTACCAACAAAGCAACCAAGAGAGCTGACTCAGTTCGAGGCTGCCCACTAGCTCTCGGCCAATGTCCAGTCCGCACCGATGAGAATCCGTCCCAAGAGTTTGAAGTGTCCGATACATTCACATGATTTCCCCATTGTGGGATAAATAAAGTCTATCCCATTTTATCAGATTAATGCTACTGACAAAAGTGAGAAAGAATTGTTTGGCTTTCTGTCCATTTGTTAGCTATCAGGCTGCTTTGTTGATCATGGAAGAAAGGCCTATAATAATATGTACAATTTCAATAGTAGGGCACAGACACTTGTGTAATTTTGACCCAAACGGACAAAGAAAAAACATTTTTTTCCAAATAGGTGAGAAATTTGTTTTTTTCTGTCCTTTTGATTTATGCTACTTCCATGTTCATAAAAGAAGGAAATAAGATGGGTTAGTCAAGTCAAGTCAAGTCTACTTTATGGTCAATCAGACCATGCAACAGTACATTTGTGACGATCGGTCACTTCATTTCTGTTTGTTTCCTTGTTTTTGTATTTACTTCCTATCAGTGCTCTTATTTTGGTTTCCACTTCCTGCTTATTCCACTGAGCACTGTTTTTGTTCACACCTGCTGTTGATTGGCAGCTGGTCCACACTTGCGGCCAATCAACATGCGTCCTATTTATGCCCTGTCTCGAGCACTCCTCAGTGCTCGAAGATAACACTTTATGTTTGGAACCTTTGTAAGCTAGACTGCTTCATTTTCTGTTTGTATGAGATTAAAACTCATCATACCTGCTCTCCGTTCTCCTGGTTCTTGCATCTTGGGGTCACAAAACGGCAGCCATGCCAGTTCCCAACAACATTACACAGAAGACTGAAATTTTGTTTCTCCCATACTCCAATGCGCGATATTAAAACAAGATTGAAACAAGATTTGACACACATTAAGCATAAACTAAACAACAGACTAAACATAGGACATATATTTCACAGATAAACAAATGACAGACAGTGAGCTTACAGCTACCAACCTAGCATACTGTTAAAGACTATAGTCAGGATGAGGTATTTACTGTAGTGCAATACAACGTGCAATATGGCAAAGGTGCAAAGTGCAGAGTGCTGAGCAGCAGCATGGAGATGAATAGTTTTGTAAACTTATTTCATTGTCTTTTTCACAGTTCCACAGGTCTTTGTGTGTGGGGCTTGTGGCGGACCGTACTACAAAAACTACAAAGAAAAAGAAAGAAACCCATCGGTTGGATTTCCCTCCCAAAAAACACAATGGTTTTTGGATTTATATCCCAGCAGCTATATTACCTCTCCCGCCATGTGATGCTTGAAATAAATCTGTGAACCACATTCTGTCGTAAGAGAGAGAGAGGGCGCTGCTCACACTTTGGCCTCCTTGAAACACATCCTAAATTTCTATTTTTTACTCCGCTTTTATCCTTTGCTGTATTTCGTGTGATCTTCTATTACGGCCCTCGTTATACAACTGAAGGATGTGTTATGAAAACCATAAGTCTTTTGTGTATGCCCCTCGTAAAACTGAGAGTGGTCTCCATCAAAGCTCGGAGCGGCACAAGCTTTTTACTTACAAACCAACCGCAGAGACCAAACCATCTAAACATTAGCCGAGAGATCTTGCAGAAGTGGGCTGAGATGTTTCCAAAACAAAATCCCTTCATTTGTCTCCTTTTGCATGAGGAAAATTGGCAGGACCTTACACACAATAGGGGTTATGACATTCCGTTTTACCACTACTAACATGTGCATGAAATAAATGGGCAAAATCCCTTTTTCCCCTCCCAATTTTTATACCCTGCGCTTTGTTTTGTACAATCCGCTCTGGCACATCATGTTAGGACTTTTTCAGGTGTAATGTCCTCTCAGCTTGGGTCATCAACTATACGAGCGATCAATCAAGAAATATGTCAACACACTAAAACGTCGACCATTCAAGAACTGCTTGCAGCAATAATAATAAGCAGCGAGCCAACAGCAATAGTAAAGATTTAATGAGCACACATGGCGCTCAATCCTTGGATAACCTCTGGTTTCGTAGGCACCACAAATCTTTTTGCATGTTCTTTTTTGGTATTCTTTGGTAAAATACAGCACAGTCACTAGCCACAATATGACGAACACCTGCTCACATTAAAAATGCTGCTTTTGCCAAGATAATACAATTGTTGAGATGTGTTCGCCTGACATTATGGGTTTTCATTTCCCACTTTTCCCACTTTTTTTTAATTAAATGGGACCTACCGGTATTATGCAAAGCCAACTTTTCATACTTATTAACACCTGTTTTTGTGTATTTGGAATCAGCATAAGTCCCCAAAAATTTAAAATCAAACCATGGAAGAATTGTGCAGATATTCATAAAACAATCTTGCCTTCCTTTTTACGTCCTCAATTTGTCCAATGTGTGACATTTTGAAGATGGTCTGTAAAACATAATGTATGCAACTATTTGACCAAAGAACCAGCATTACATGTTATGTAGACCACAAAGGAGTGTTTAAATGTACAAAAAAAAATCATACGACCCCTTTTAAAATAAAGGTAATTTAAACAAATATTGTTTTAAATATATTTTAACTTCAATCTTGTAAAATGTCCCCTTTAATAAGAATGTTAAAACTGTATATTTAATTTTTTAAAAATTAGAATTATTCTCAGAAAATGACATGTTTATTTTAGTATATTCATGGAAAATTAGTATTGTCTTTTTTTAAATACACCATTAATTTCACATTTTTGAAATTTGATTATCAGAAAATTACAACATTTTTCTCGTAATATCAATCAATCAATCAATCAAAGTTTACTTTTGTAGCCCGAAATCACGAGTGTCTCAAAGGGCTGCACAAGCCACAACGACATCCTCGGCTCAGATCCCACATCAGGGCAAGAAAAAACTCAACCCAATGGGATTACAATGAGAAACCTTGGAGGGGACCGCAGATGTGGGGACCCCCCCGAGACCTGTCCAGATCTGATATTGATATCGGATATCAGTCCATCCATCCATCCATCCATTTTCTACCGCTTATTCCCTTCGGGGTCGCGGGGGCGCTGGAGCCTATCTCAGCTACAATCGGGCGGAAGGCGGGGTACACCCTGGACAAGTCGCCACCTCATCGCAGGGCCAACACAGATAGACAGACAATATGAGCCAAAAAAAATAGTATATTGCGTCCAATACAAGCAATACTGCAGCACAGTTAATATCTAGTTGTCCTCCAATAAACACACAAGTTTGATATTTTCTTGACTTTTTGTGAAAAAAGATAAACATGGTAGGCAGCTACACAACAGCTAAGCACACAAAAGCACACAAGCTAGACATACCGTATGTAATAAATGTGCTTAATGGAACCATTTTGCACTCTAAAATGCAACATTTGTCAATATAAACAAGTATTAAATAGTCATAGTTGCATAATACTTACACAGTCAATAAATTCACATATTAGAAAGTAGGCAGTAAGAAATGTGTATGCATCATTCAACTTACTGTATCACGTTCTTAATTGAATTAATTATTGTGACCACTACGTTTCGACAAAATACAAATGAACATTCACCTTCAAAAGTGTAAAAAAAACTCAAAGTTAGTGTTTTTCATACCTAACAGTGTTCTCTGAGTCATTTCAATTGATCATCCTTTTCTTCTGGCATTCCACATTACAAAATGGTGAAAGTATGTATTGTGATTTATGCTGCTATCTTATTGGATTAATGGCGGTACTGGCCAATACTCAAGGCTCTAATATCAGAAGTGGAAACAGTTGTACAGGTAGGTAGGTAGGTCTTTATTGTCATTGCACAAGTACAACAAAACTTTGTTTTCAGCACAAACCCGTTCAAGATTAGACAAACAAACTGTGTTACAGGGTTACAGAACAGGAACGCTGATGGGTCACCACAAGGCGCCCCACAAAAGATGGGAAAAACGTAAACGCTGGGGGAAGATGAGTAAAAAAATCCAATCTAGACAGGGCTCCTAATTGGGCCCAGTCTGGAGTGGGGGAAAAAACTCCATAGCAAAACACATATACATACAAGACAAGACAAAGAAGCAAGCAGGAGAGATAAGGGAGAGGAAAAGGGAGCGTCCGCCCTCGACGAGTGCCAGTGAAAAAGAGGGACAAATCTACTAAAGAGAATGTTTTTTTTTAAACACAAAATTATTTTTTGTTGATTCTTAGCCACTAAGACAGGGGTCGGCAACCCGCGGCTCTAGAGCCGCATGCGGCTCTTTAGCGCCGCCCTAGTGGCTCTCTGAAGCTTTTTCAAAAATGTATGAAAAATGGAAAAAGATGAGGGGGAAAAAAATATATTTTTTGTTTTAATATGGTTTCTGTATGACAAACATGACACAAACCTCCCTAATTGTTATAAATCACACTGTTTATATTAAACATGCTTCACTGATTCGAGTATTTGGCAAGCGCCGTTTTGTCCTACTAATTTTGGCGGTCCTTGAACTCACCGTAGTTTGTTTACATGTATAAGTTTCTCCGACTTTCTAGGACGTGTTTTATGCCACTTCTTTTTCTGTCTCATTTTGTCCACCACACTTTTAACGTTGTGCATGAATGCACAAAGGTGAGTTTTGTTGATGTTATTGACTCGTGTGGAGTGCTAATCAGACATATTTGGTCACTGCATGACTGCAAGCTAATCGATGCTAACATGCTATTTAGGCTAGCTATATGTACATATTGCATCATTATGCCTCATTTGTAGCTATATTTGAGCTCATTTAGTTTCCTTTAAGTCCTCTTAATTCAATTTATATCTCATGACACACTATCTGTATGTAATATGGCTTTTAATTTGTTGCGGCTCCAGACAGATTTGTTTTTGTATTTTTGGTCCAATATGGCTCTTTCAACATTTTGGGTTGCCGACCCCTGCACTAAGAGATCCGGAAATGCGTTGTGTGTTAAAGAGCAAGAGAAATGAATTGTCTGAGGTCAGTCTTGTGGCTCCTACAGTAGCAGTCGGCGCTGCTCGGACCGCTCCATCATTGTCAGATGCCTAATCCACAGATTTAGATCACTAAAAGTAAAGCACAACATTCAAGAAGTCAACAAGGCATTTGCGGTTTTGGAAAATCCCATCTAATGAGATTAAGAGCATAAATATTTTTTCCTTTCTTTTCAGGAATCTGATGCCCCGCACGCTGGATGGTCAGATCACCATGGAGAAGACCCCCAGTTACTTCATCACAAAGGAAGCCCCCCGCCGCGTCTTCGCCATGAGCCGCCACACCAAGCTGATCGTGGTGGTGCGCGACCCCGTGACCAGGGCCGTTTCCGATTACACCCAAACTGTGTCCAAATCCCCGGGCCTGCCGTCTTTCCGGGACTTGGCCTTTCGCAACGCCACCACGGGGCTCATCGACACGGCGTGGAGCGCGGTGCGTATAGGCATCTACGCCAAACACCTGGAAAACTGGCTGCGCTACTTCCCGCTCTCGCGCCTCCTTTTTGTCAGCGGCGAGCGCCTGGTGACGGACCCGGCGGGCGAGATGGGCCGCGTCCAGGATTTCCTGGGACTGAAACGCGTGGTGACGGACAAGCACTTCTACTTCAATCAGACCAAAGGCTTCCCCTGCCTGAAGAAGCCAGAGGGGAGCAGCAGGCCGCGCTGCCTGGGGAAGTCAAAGGGCAGGCCCCATCCGCACATCCCCTCAGACGTCCTGCTCAGACTCAGAGACTTTTACAGACCTTTTAACCTCAAATTCTATCAAATGACGGGTCAGAACTTTGGCTGGGATGACACAGCTTGACACCAAAGTTGTCACAGGCGAGAAACAATGTGCATTACCAAAGTTGTTCTTTTATCGAAAAGTGCAAAAATGAGCTTGGGTCAACTCAGTTCAGCTATCAAAGTATAAGCATTTTATTTCCTTCCTTCATTTCCTGTACTGTACTTTCACTTTAAAAGATGCTGTTTTTAATCATTATTTTTGAAATAATCATGCAGTACATCTACAAAACCATACCCTCATTCAAGTGTATATTTTAGAGCGCCTTATTTATAAAATAACAACACATTGTTGACATTTTTTCTTGAGACTTTTGTATTTGGAATTCTACTGAAATTCTGACTAAAACTGTTTTATTCTTAAAGGTGTGTCGTGGTATTTCTGCATGCTTGCCATACAGGTTCATACAGCATTCAACTTTCAACATTGATGGTAAAAGATGCTATTCTAATTTTGACTATAATAGCTAATTGTAACATTTGGGTTCATTATTTCAGTATTTAGTCAACCAGGCATTGTATTTTTTCCCACTAAATGGGAAGCATTAGTGCCACAGTAAAAATAAAAAAAATATGAGAAAAATGTTGTAATTATAATACTAAAAGGAAACAAATTACGTTTTAATAGGATAATGTCACATTATAAAGAGGAAAACAAAATTGGACAATAAAGTAAAAAATGCAATTACTGTATATTGTGAAAAAAGGTTTAACTAGAAAAAAAAGTACAGTGGTACTATAAACCTTTTTTTTAAATCATGTAATTTTATTCGAATTAAACAATAATATTACAAGGTTAAAGTTAAAATTATACAGTTTAAATAAAATTAGAAGAAATGTATTGTTTTATAACAATTAAATTAAATTACAAAATTAAAATTAAAATTATACAATTTTGAATAACATTTTTCAAAAATATGTCGTTTTGTAAATATTAGGTAATAATTAGTTGAAATTATAAAGTTTGAATACAATGAGGAAAAACATGGAATTTTACAGGGAATTAAGTAATAATATTAAAAGATAAAAATAATCATAAAGTGTAAATACAATAAGAAACATATGCAAGTCTATGAGAATAAAGTCATATTATTACTTGAACAGAAATAGTTATTACAGTATGATGTGAAAAATTTGTAATTCTTAAAAAAAAAATTAAAATAGCATAGGACTTCCAGAAAAAGCTCATATTACATGAAGAATAATGTTCTCAAAGAAAAATGTATTATTAATTAATAACCTTGTAAAGAAAACACTTTTTATATTGATGTCACGTTACATGAAAATGGGTTAACGTTATGAGACATAGTCCAAACACAAATTTTAGATTATACAAAATAAAGTCATATTATTTTTAAAAATGTTTATACGTTGAGAAAAATATATGATGATAAAGTCATATTATATTTTATAAATATTATGAAAAAAAACTATAATTTTATCAACATAAACATAACACTATTATGACAGAAAACATTATGTAACAAAAAAAAAAACGACTTAAAAAACCTTAAAATTATAGTTTCACTTCAATTTAACAAGAATTAGGTTGTAATGTTACAGTAGTAAGTTTTATATAAAGAAAGAGTCAGTGTTTCTGCACATTAACACCATCATCAGAATTATTAATTTAATATTTTTTGTAGTCTGTTAGATTTTGTGTAAACATTTATTGGGTTTTATTTGTTGTTTTTTTTAAATAATATTTAATGCTTTCACCGTAGCTATTGTCACGGACTATAACAGCACATATGCAGTACTCATTATATTAGTCCAAATGAGAGAATCTTAAACAACATTTGATAAAAAAAATAGTGTTTCTTGTACGCTAATTAGTCAATAAATACTGCAGAACCCTCAGCGTAAACAAGTAATCAGTATCTTGCACAGCTGAAGTGTGCAGGTAGGGGCCGTGAGTGATGATGGTAGGTGGGGGAGACGGCTAAATTTGAGCTTAACATTGGGCAGCACATTTCTGATGTGTAAGCAATCAATTCAACAGGCTGATTGGAGACCTTCCGGGGATGGCGATCCTTGACCTATTGACCCCGCCTTGACCTGTGAGCCTGGTCATCATGAACTGCACACCAATAACGCCATGCCACCCGAAGTGTCTAATGGGGTCGTTTTGCATGAGCTAAACACACAAATTCCACATTCTCACACATGCATACAATTACTTGACACATTAATATTGCAGAAGACCTTCAGATCAATAAGTGCCTCTTTAGTTTATAGGCAGTGAAGACCTTTGCTCATCTGCTAAAAATCACCACATGTGATTATGTTGTTTGTTTCTTTATGATTGTAATAGTAATCAATGATATTTCCCCATGTATCTCAATTGTGGGGGGGTGGTTGAACTTGTGCGTTGCCAGACACAGAGTGGAGCATCAGCAAAGTAGACTATAAGGAGTTAATGAGTATTTTCTGCAAGCCTGCAACTCAACCATCTTGTTTGAATATCAAAACAGTTAGGTCCCACTAACTTGACTCAGATGATGAACGTTTATTTTATTTAAACTTGTTGATGAATGGACAAAAACTGGACTAAAGTTCCCACAGACACAATCCAACATCTTGTGGAAAGTCTTCCCAGGAAAGAGGAAAATGCAAACACTCGGTGGAATGTATATATTTATTTTTTGTTATAATAAGTATCCAAACACACTTCCTAATTGACGAATAAATCAATGAAGAGGAGCCCATATTATCCATAACGAGTGTAATATCAGTATACTTTTTGATTGATACTAGCGTGGTGATTTTGATATTTTTTAATTCTCTTCTGTTAATTTCCACAAGTAAATGTTTTTGTTGTGTTGTTCAAATGATCCAAAAGTAAACAGTATGCAGACCAGTTGTCAGTATTGAACCGATACTAGCGTGATAAGATCGATCTATGTTTAATTTAACCATAAATCTCTGTTTTTGTTGAGTTGTTGATATTGTTATCGTATATATTGTTATATTGTCAACAAACTCAAGAAATACATTATTGTACACAGGAACGCTCTGGGAGCTAAAAAGATAAAAGATTTAAATGAAAACCAAAACATTTGTTTACTTATTTTGTTCAAACAATTGGATGTAATTAAAGGGAATAATTTCATTATTTTCTTGATTTTGATACGAGGGGTCTCTCTATCCATTATGGACATTGGCTATCAATCCAATATCAGCAAAAAAACAAAACACAAGTGTGAGATGATATCGGTTTGATCTAAAATCTCCAATATAAGCTCCAATGCAAGCTGTCCTGCAGCGTGTTTACTTGTGCAAAGCCAATTAATATCTAAATGTCCTACAATAAGCACACACGATCGATGCTATATAAATAAAGAATTCAGTATTTACTAATACTTTATTAAAGCTTGATAGTGGGTACAAATTACACCATTTACAAAAGCAAATATGGTAAGCTATAGGCCACTAGGAGCTCGCAGCCACACAACAGCTAAGCACACAATAGCACGCAAACTAAACATACATAATAAGTGTCCTTAATTGAACACTATTTCAGTCTAAAACACCACATTTGTCAATATAAACACATCAAATAATAATAGTTGCATATTACTCACAGATACAAACTCTGTACAAAAGCAGAAGCGTAATAGAAAGTATCCACTAACAAACTAAACATCACTCAATTTACAACGTCATGAGTTTAAGCTAATGAATTATTGTGACCACTAGGTGTTGCCATAAAACAATTTCCCTCTCCACTTAATTTTAAAGACAGCATAAGTAAATTCCAGTTGACAAATAGGTTACATGTTTTTAATACCTACCATTGTTCTCTGTTTAGTTATTTCACTTGATCAAGGACATTCCACACTACAAAATAATAAAAGTTTGTACTGGGAGGAGCTGGACGAAGTGGCTGGGGAGAGGGAAGTCTGGGCTTCTCTGCTTAGGCTGCTGCCCCCGCGACCCGACCTCGGATAAGCGGAAGAAAATGGGTGGATGGATGGATGGATGGACAATGATTTGTGCTGATATTGTTTCGGTTTAATATCGGTATCGGCCAATACTCAAAGCTCCAATATTGGAACACCCTATATATATATATATATATATATATATATATATATATATATATATATATATATATATATATATATATATATATATATATATATATATATACACTACCGTTCAAAAGTTTGGGGTCACATTGAAATGTCCTTATTTTTGAAGGAAAAGCACTGTACTTTTCAATGAAGATAACTTTAAACTAGTCTTAACTTTAAAGAAATACACTCTATACATTGCTAATGTGGTAAATGACTATTCTAGCTGCAAATGTCTGGTTTTTGGTGCAATATCTACATAGGTGTATAGAGGCCCATTTCCAGCAACTATCACTCCAGTGTTCTAATGGTACAATGTGTTTGCTCATTAGCTCAGAAGGCTAATTGATGATTAGAAAACCCTTGTGCAATCATGTTCGCACATCTGAAAACAGCTCGTTACAGAAGCTACAAAACTGACCTTCCTTTAAGCAGATTGAGTTTCTGGAGCATCACATTTGTTAGGTCAATTAAACGCTCAAAATGGCCAGAAAAAGAGAACTTTCATCTGAAACTCGACAGTCTATTCTTGTTCTTAGAAATGAAGGCTATTCCACAAAATTGTTTGGGTGACCCCAAACTTTTGAACGGTAGTGCATATATATATATATATATATATATATATATATATATATATATATATATATATATATATATATATATATATATATATATATATATATATATATATATATATATATATATATATATATATATATATATATATATATATATATAGCCTGTATGTGGACAAACATAAAAGGCGCTTCTTTTTTATGGGGAACCCATGATGATGTTCCTCTTTTCTGACTTGTTTCGTGTTATATTGTTACAATGTTGGATACTCGTGTTAAACATTGTCAAAAACGCCTCTAAAAGTGGGCCATTTGTGACATCGCACAGTGACAGATGTACAAATGTGGGCATCCTGCTGTGAAGCCCGCAGAGATCCTACTCCTCTGCTTCAAGCGGCTTGGGTGTTTACATTCAATGCTAGCACGTTTAGCAATGACTCCAAGAAAATGTTTATTCGGGTGTAAGAAGATGATAGCTTTGTTGAGCCTTCTCAAAATATACAAGTACCTTTTCCAGGTCAAAAAAAAAAAAAAGACAAATTCTTGACCGTGTTTATTTCATCTGTCATCACGGGTCAATACGACAATGAATTAGCCGCTAAACTGCTGCTGAAAGACGCAGCCATTTCGGCCAGGGACAACATTTGGATTGCAGAAGGAGTGGGGGACACACAAGTGACTTGCGTACAGGGGCTGTAGCTTTAAGGTGACGTGGTCTGAAGGGATTAGATGCATGTTTTATTTATTTATATTTTTTGGTACAAAATGACTAAATGAACAGAATGAAATAACTTTACTTTGGTTTTTCAAGATTGCATTTTGATTTAATTTAATGTTTGCCTTGTAATGTACTGGCTGGGAATCGAACCATGTCCGCTGCAACAAAAGACTGATATTTAAGCCATTGCGGTACCAGTAATTGCACATACTTCAGCTGCAATTTACGTTCTTATTCCCTTGGCACAATTCTAAGTTAACAACATAACTACCTTTGAGTGGAGCACTCGACGCCTCTTGTTCGGATTTTTTATTTTGTGTTACTTGTTCGTGATTTATATTGCCATGTGGAGGCCAACTTGTTTTTATCTTGCATCTGACAACTGATTGGTCAGCTTCTGCGTGCTGTCAATCACTGTCAGATTGGCAAGAAGGCAGCCCCAGAAAGCCAATCAGTGAGCTTGTGGGCGGTCTAAAGAAACAAGCTTCAGCCTGAATAATGGTTTACCACCTGGCGCTAGTGTTTGACTTGTCTCCGTTCAATAGCTTAACATTATTTTTGGACGTTAAATTTTTATTTTATTTTATTATTATTTTTTTTTATAAAGAAATACAATCATGTGTGCTTACGGACTGTATTTCTGCAGACTGTATTGATCTATATTGATATATAATGTATATATTGTGTTTTTATGTTGATTTAAAAATTGTATTTATTTATTTTTTTTATTTATTTTTTTATTTTTTTATTTTTTTTATTCTTTGTGCGGCCCGGTACCAATCGGCCCGGTGGTTGGGGACCACTGCTCTAAGTCGCAGCTGCCTGTGTCCAGGTCACGATACTGCAGTGCGTGTGTGAGTGAAAGAAAGAAAAGCTCTGACTCACTGATGGAAGTTGCTTTGTGCCTGTTGGTTTGCATAAATCTCTAGACCTCGACTGGAAGACAACTTGTCTTTTTCAAAATTGTTTCCCTGAGAAAAACTTCTATTATTTTGTATTACTTATATTCGGGCTAATATGGCATTTCATAAAAACAAAATTGCTCTAATGCAGTGGTTCTCAAACTTTTTTCACCAAGTACCACCTCAGAAAACCCTTGGCTCTCCAAGTACACCACCATAGTGACCAACAGTGAAATACAGTTGCGTAGTAGGCCTACGTATTCATTAAAAACAAGGCAGAGGTTTTATTTAACAATTATATTTAATGTTTTTTGGCCACTGTAACATTAGACACAGTTTAAACAGTAACATTGTGATTGAATATAGGAAAATAAAACACTAATCACTTAACTAGTGATTATTTGGCGTACCACTAGATGAAGTGTCCTAGAGAAGATACATTTAAAAGTGCTCATCCTTTTCAAGGATGCACTCCTGGAAACTGACTATTTTGAATTAGGCACAGACTGAAACAATCATCCAATCATTACGGGATTGTTGGCATGACGACTTGAATACACTACTTACAATACAGTGCAATCAAAGCCCATAACTTCACAATCATCCCTTTAATCCCTGCAATCCTGCTGCTGTCTATTCATTACAAATTCCTGAGTGAATAGCAAATTACACGGCGTCCGATTAGTTTAATTGACACTTAAACGAGAGACTAATTCAAAGAATCGGTTCTGGCGGCGAAGGGTTAGAACATTTGCACCCATGTTTCCTCTCAAGCTGGCAGATCAAGGCAGCGATGCAGCCTCATGTGATACAATAATTACTGGGAGTACCTCCAAATCCCTGCAGCGCTACATGCCTGTATATTCCACTTTCCATTTCAGCGCTCTCCTGATGGCGGCTTGTTAAACCAACGATTGCAGCGTACTCGCCAGCGGCAATTCTAGTGAGGATTTGCATTGTTTCGCATCCACCGTGTTTGGTGGTTTGCTTCATTTACATTTCAGGGGGAAAAAAGGGGAAGGAGAGGTGTCCAAAAAGAAAGGCAGGGTTTTATTTTGTGTTTTATTGATGTCAGGAAAAAGGTTGTCATGAAGTGTGTAAAAAAAAAACGAAGAAGTGCTGAGTCAACTGAGGGGTAAGTTACCCTCAGGGAGGATCATTAACACTTAATGAAGCTGACCTTTGTGCTGGATATCTATGGATGACCTTTGAACCCTAATGTCGACGGCAAGTTCATGGCAGAATCTTTGACAGGACAGAAGTCAATTCTGTTTATGTAAAAGGGTCACCAAGTAATTATGACTTATTTAGAATTTTGTGAAATCCTCAGTTGGCATTACTAATTAATTACACAATATATATATATATATATATATATATATATATATATATATATATATATATATATATATATATATATATATATATATATATATAGAGTCGAGGTTTCTGTGGTTTATCCGTTATACAGTGCTCAATACCGTGGTATTTTTTAAGTTCCATTGAGAAACATCTCATGTACACATGTACATACAACACAACATGCACAAAAAGGAGGTGGAAGAACCTGTGCTAGTCATAACCCTTCTCCATGTCTATTACTGATTAATCAGTCACCCCATATTTATTACATGCTGATAATTGCAAAAATAAACTAACTGCAAAATTAAAAATGTTTAGAAAAAGGCAAACCGTTTTAGAAGTAATTAAAATGATGAAATCAATTATGAATGTAAAATAAAACAAGATAAAATGAGTAAAGATAGTAGGTATAAATAGATACTGTGATAACAATTGTTTAACAGATATTCACAATTAATAAATATATGGTAAATTGTATTATATCCTCCTGTGTCATTAAATATTCTTGAAAATTAAAGAAAATTAAATCCAGTTCACAAAAAATATATATTTAAGTTAAGTTCAAATCCCAGCCGAGTCATACCAAAGACTATAAAAATGGGACCTATTACCTCCCTGCTTGGCACTCAGCATCAAGGGTTGGAATTGGGGGTTAAATCACCAAAATGATTCCCGGGCGCGGCGCCGCTGCTGCCCACTGCTCCCCAAGGGGATGGGTCAAATGCAGAGGACAAATTTCACCACACCTAGTGTGTGTGTGACAATCATTGGTACTTTAACTTGTCATTTACTTACATCATATATATTAAAGTTAAAGTTAAAGTACCAATGATTGTCACACACACACTAGGTGTGGTGAAATTTGTCCTCTGCATTTGACCCATCCCCTTGATCACCCCCTGGGAGGTGAAGGGAGCAGTGGGCAGCAGCGGTGCCGCGCCCGGGAATCATTTTTGGTGATATATACCTACCAAAAATGCTACTGTACGGTGAACTGCACCATGGAAAGCGCTCACGCGGCGGACAGCGGAAACGCTTTAAGGACACCCTAAAGGCCAGTCTCAAGGGCTGTGGTCTGGACCCAGAGACATGGGAAGCCGATGCCCAACACCGTTCAAACTGGCGCGCTGCAGTCTGGGATGGTGTAGCAGACTTCGAGGAAAAACGCATCCATGAAGCCGAACAGAAGCGACAGCTCCGCAAGACCAGAGACAGTTCCTCCCTCTCTGCCAGCCACCCTCCAGCCATAACCTGCCCTCACTGCAGTCGGTCATTCCGCGCAAGGATTGGCCTCATCAGCCATCTTCGCACACGCAAATCAACGTTAAGTCACCTGGTCATCTTCGAAAACGAAGGACGAACATGAACATATGTATATATATATATATATATATATATATATATATATATATATATATATATATGTGTGTGTGTGTGTGTTTTACTGTGTAAGCTCACAATGGGCAAATTTATGGTAATTTGTTTCAAACATGTTTAAGTTACATTAAGGAACATCACGTGGTTACATATGCACAATTCAACATATCTGAAAAGGACTAGGAAGAAATAGAGCTTATATTTAATACTACCCCATCTCCATTTCTATGACTGATAATTCACTTACATGAGTGGCCCCTAAACTACGGCCCGCAGAACGAATACGGCCCGCCAGGGTCAAAAATCCGGTCCGCGGGAGGTCCCAAATTTAAAAAAAAAATATTTTTTTATATATATTTATTTTTTTAAATTTATTTTTTTAAATCTGTCCTTTCTAATCCATTTTCTACCACTTCTTACTCTCGGTGTCTCCTAGCCGCTCAGGCAAATTATATTGTCTAAAAATGCATTTTCCCATCGATAACATGACATCATCGCGCTCCCCTGAAGAGCAGAGAAACCTGTGAAACAGGCTCGTAGGGATGAAATAGCCTCTGTGTTTTTTCCTGACCTAACGTATATATATATATATATATATATATATATATATATATATATATATATATATATATATATATATATATATATATATATATATATATATATATATATATATATATATATATATATATATATATGTATATATATATATATATATATACACACACATTGGGTTAAAAAAATTTGGCCGGGGGCCGAGCTGTTTATATATATATATATATATATATATACATATATATATATATATATATATATATATATATATATATATATATATATATATATATATATATATATATATATATATATATATATATATATATATATATATATATATATATATATATATATATATATATATATATTATGTATAAATATATTATATATATATATATATATATATATATATATATATATATATATATTATGTATAAATATATTATATATATATATATATATATATATATATATATATATATATATATATATATATATATATATATATATATATATATATATATATATATATATATATATATATATATATATATATATATATATATATATATATATGTATATATATATATATATATATATATATATATGTATATATATATATATATATATATATATATACATAAAAAGTTTGGGGACCCCTGACTTCCACCATAGATTTTACAGTTTTCAATTAAGCTCACCCCTGTGAGAAAGAAAAGAAGATGTTTAAAAAAATATCCCAATAAGTAATACAAAAAAGCACATTGAGACTCATATTGGTCTAAAAAATATGCACTTAAATGTACAGTTCATCATTGATCACTATAGATATACATAACCTAATAACTTATTAAAGAAGAGCGTAAAAATGTAAAACCTGAAAACATAAAGTAAGCCACTGTGTTATATTTTGGAATGTTTACGTAAAAAGTAATGAATGCCTATATGTGTGGTTTGTCTGTGTTTTATTTGATTGCGTCAATATTGTGAAACAAGACAGATTTTAACATTTAACTCAAAAAACAGAGCATGAATATTATTCACTATATGAACATAAAATGTAACCTACGAAGGCGTACAACTTGGTGATTGGAATTGTGACTTTTCATATCTTGGTGGAAGTTAGAATTGTATGATTCAATAATTCCTTATGTCCTTTGGGTTGACCCAACATAACCTCCTTGCAGAGCGACAGTACAACACACAGTAGTAAGAGATCTGAGTGTTTTAATAACAGTACAAATGCAGATAAAGACCCTACTGAGTCCTGATTGCATGCTTCCATCTCCCATCCATTGTTTTTCCCTCTGCAGCAAAGGGTAAATTAGATGCCACTCTACACAACAGATGTCAGGGGAGTCCAGTCTCCTCTGTGAGTCCCTCTCGGAGGACTCCCTTAGCTGCAATGAAGTTTCTCCATCCCATGGGCCTTTGGAGGAGGAAAGACTTCAGGGAGGAGATTATCTTTCAGCAGCTTGTAGAATGATGAATTCAAGTTTTTCAGCTAATGTGCCAACTGTATACATTTTTAAGGGCAAGGCAAGGCAAGGCAACTTTATTTGTATAGCGCTTTTCATACACAAGGCAGACTCAAAGTGCTTCACAGACAACAAAGTGAAATGAAAGAAAATAAAAGCAAATCACATTGTGAATTAATTCAAATGTCTAATGGCTAATAGTTTTATGACTGTCCCTACGGCATAGAAATACTAAATAAATAATAAATAATAAACATACGAGCTCAATTGGTTCTGTGACGGAGCTCTTTACTCAAAACACTCAAATTAATCCATTGAAATTAATTGAAATCAATTTGATTGGTGCTTGGCCTGCCCTAAACAGCACGATTCTAACATGCAACATGTCTTTTAAAAAATTTAAAATAAACTACTAGGTAATAAATATTGTATAAATCAATACAATATAATGTTCTACTAACAATTACAGTAGTTTTATGAAGTAATGTAATAATAATGTACAGCATTTACCTTGGAGAGTGGACTTCTTAATGTCCTTCAGGCTGCTTCCATGGCAAACACACCATCAGCAGCTTTTTCATATTGTCATTGATAAATGTCCGCTGTTTAGAAATGATTTAAAAAATTTTGGCTTGGTGTTACCAAATAGCATTATTTTAGTTTCACTGAGATTTAACTCTTAAAAGAAAATCAGAAACAAAATCTGCACCTTTTTCCCACTCAGAACACAAACTGTATTGAATGATGCTGTCTTTTGTTATGTAATCCAGAGGAACCCCAATGAACATAGTGTACAACATATTTACAGGCGTCATTTATGGCTGGTAATTGGTTCCGAACATGCCCATGATAAATACATTTTCTTGAAGTAGGAACAAATAATTATGAACAAAATATTCTCTTAACTAGAGCATAAAACATCTGTTTATGTTTTTCTAATTCACATTTTCAACATTATGAAAAACATCTACCCTTGACAGTCTTTGATTCCAAAATATAATGCTGTCTGAGGCTGAGACAATCAGAGGCCACGATACTGAACACTGCACTCTAGTGGCCAATACTACTGTAGTATTGATATTGTTTTAGTTTATTTAAGTTAAAGTTAAAGTTAAAGTTAAAGTACCAATGATTGTCACACACACACTAGGTGTGGTGAAATTTGTCCTCTGCATTTGACCCATCCCCTTGATCATCCCCTGGGAGGTGAGGGGAGCAGTGGGCAGCAGCGCCCGGGAATCATTTTTGGTGATTTACCCCCAATTCCAACCCTTGATGCTGAGTGCCAAGCAGGGAGGTAATGGGTCCCATTTTTATAGTCTTTGGCCCTTTCTATGCTTGAAAATGTGTATTCAAATTATTCAATCTTGCTGTGGTGAGGGAAGTAAGTCTACGGTAAAATTTAATATATATATTCAGTATAGGCCAAAATTTTGGACACCTTCTCATTCAATGTGTTTTCTTTATTTTCATGACTATTTGACTATTGTAATGCTGTAGATTGTCACTGAAGGCATCACAACTTTGAATGAACACATGTGGAGTTATGTACTTAACAAAAAAAGGTGAAATAACTGAAAACATGTTTTATATTCTAGTTTCTTCAAAATAGCCACCCTTTGCTCCGATTACTGTTTTGCACACTCTTGGCATTCTCTCAATGAGCTTCAAGAGGTAGTCACCTGAAAAGGTTTTCACTTCACAGGCGGCATAGTTTTGATGCCTTTAGTGACAATCTACAAGGTAAATAGTCATGAAAATAAAGAAAACCCATTGAAATGAGAAGGTGTGTCCAAACTTTTGGCCTGTACTGTACATATATATATATATATATATATATATATATATATATATATATATATATATATATATATATATATATATATATATATATATATATATATATATATATATATATATATATAAATATATATATATATATATATATATATATATATATATATATATATATACTGTATATATATATACATACAAAGAAAGTCACTCTTGTACAATGCATTTTACTACTTATGATGAATGTTTACTTACGGTGACTCACTGTTGCTGCTGACTTTCAGTAGCTTAGTGTGAGCAAATATTATCAAGCAGGTATGAGGAAAAAAATCTCCAGGCTTTATTATCTCCAGTGATGCTCTTAGTGGATTGGTCTGTCCTCTTCCTGTGTACTGCTGGGAGCCAGGCTACACTTAATTCCCTAGTTGGAAACAGAGATGGGAACAATAACCCAGCTCATGCCTCCAGGACCTGACAGAGGACCAGATCGCCTCCCCAAGTCTCATTATTTAGCAACAGGGCACTTTATTGAGAGGATGCAAGGAGGTCAAAGATTTACAGCACTTCATCACAGGCACATTGTGAGATTTTCAGACTCTTACAGACAAAAGTGTGATGAATGAGAGCAAAACAAAGGGATTGACAGAAATTAGATTGGATTTAGGGGCAGAGAGAAGCGGGAATTAGACCAGGGTCCAGGTCAGACCTGCTCATCAGAGGGAGACAGGAGACAAGACGTTCCCAAGAAAAATAGAAATTGTTGGCCACACGCATTTTCCATCTTTCTTTTCCTTTCACTCCATGACAGGAAACACATGGGCTGAAATAGAAGATCCCGCTACTAACTACAAACAGATGTGGTCATCATGGAGATTTAAAAAAAAAAAAAAAAAGAATCACACGTGATATGAATTCACTGACAATGTAGTTATACTTATCGTTCATCTGCCCCAATTATTGTATTGTCTTTCAACCATAATAAGCATACACTTATTTGTGTCCCACTGTGCCTGTCAATCAGAGGTAGATGGACTGATGCTTGGTTTGGGGTAAGACGCAGACCAGACAGCAGCAGCAGCAGAAAGGTATATATATATATATATATATATATATATATATATATATATATATATATATATATATATATATATATATATATATATATATATATATATATATATATATATAAGTGTGTGTGTGTGTGTGTGTGTGTGTGTGTGTGTGTGTGTGTGTGTGTGTGTGTGTGTGTGTGTGTATATATATGTATATATCATGTATATATATATCCCGCGGTGAATGCCAAGCACCTACGTGGGTTAATGGCACCTTTCAATCTTTGGAGTATTTTCTGAAAAATTAATGTTGTTGTTGTTAATTTTGTGGCGGGTTTGGTCTGTTTTACATAATTAAAAAAGTCACAAATAATATAGTCTATACTTAACAAAGCCTAACCAAGAGTTAAATGTGCCCGATAATGAACTAGTGCCACAATCATCTTGACTTTGAACACAATGCAAACGAGCAAATGAAGGGCATTCTTACTCAACAGCCATACATGTCACACTAAGGGTGGAAGTATGAACAATGCCAACACTGTCATAAATATGTGCCATATAGTGAAACCACACTAAACAACAACGACAAACCCATTTTGGAAGAATATTTGCACCGCAACACAACATAAATACTAAAGAACAAATTCCCAAAATTGCCTGGAGCACCAACTCTTCCGGGACGCTACAATATACACAAACGACATTAGTGGATCTACACCTAACATCCACTGTAATTATACCACGTACAATAGCGCATCTAGTCGATACTACTATGATTACATCGATATTTTTTAACATCACAAAATCTTCTTTATCCATCCATTTTCTACCGCTTATTCCCTTCGGGGTCGCGGGGGGCACTGGAGCCTATCTCAGCTACAATCAGGCAGAAGGCGGGGTACACCCTGGACAAGTCGCCACCTCATCGCAGAAAATCTTCTTTCGTTTTTTTTAAAATGTATATTATGTTAATAAACTCAGGAAATATGTCCCTGGACACATGAGGACTTTGGATATGACTAATGTATGATCCTGTAACGACTTGGTATCGTATTGATACCCAAATTTGTGGTATCATCCCAAGCTAATGTAAAGTATCAAACAACAGAAGAATAAGTGATTATTACATTTTAACAGAAGTGTAGATATAACATGTTAAAAGAGAAAGTAAGCAGATATTAACAGTAAATGAACAAGCAGATTAATAATTCATTTTCTACCACTTTTCCTTAATAATGTTGACAAAATAATAAAATGATAAATGACACAATATGTTACTGCATACGTCAACAGCTAAATTAGAAGTCTCTGTTTGCTTACTTACTAATAAAAGACAAGTTGTCTTGTATGTTCACTATTTTATTTAAGGACAAACTTGCAATAAGAAACATACGTTTAATGTACCGTATTTTTGTTAAAATAAAGCCAATATATGACATTTTTTGTGGTCCCCTTTATTTAGAAAAGTACCAAAAAGTACCAAAATACTTTTGGTACCAGTACCGGTACCAAAATATTGGTATCTGGACAACACTTATACACACACACCGAGCACCCACTGGCAGAAATGTAGATTGGCGCCTATGTATATACTGTATATATATATATATAGCTCGAGAGGCACACAAAAAAATCAACAATTTTGTCTCGTTCAAACGCAGTCACATCTGGTCCAACTGATTCAACAAAATAACAATCTCTGTAAAATGGCTTACACTTTATCAAATGTTTATTAATGTTCCTAACTTCCTATCAATTACAGTAAAAGCATTGGAATCAGTGATAAGCTTTAATGTGTAACTTGCATGGTAGTTTATTTTATTTCAAACATGTCCTGTTCAGCCTGTCAGGCAAATCATAAAGTTGATGTTGATGCCCATATCTGCTGTACAGAATTGCTTTACAAAAGAGAAGTGTGGGATATTTCTCTTGTTGCCTTATTTGTATTTGACTTTATTAAATTCCTATATTTAATGTTTGGGGGGCCAGAGCTGAGCAGGAGGGGATAGAAAGAAGAAAAGAAAAGAAGACAGAGGGGGAAATTGCGGGGACAACAGGGGGATAAGACAGAGGGAGGCAACAACAACAAAAAACAACAACAGAACAACATCAGCAAATACAATATAAACAAATACGATACAAAAATTATAACAAAGTTACTAAAGTAGATTGTAATAACACAGAAATGACAGTGAACATTATTGCACTACATATGGCGCAATAAAAATACCAATAGAAATAACAATAATGATAATAAATAATAATTATTAACTCTATTATCAACAATACAATCACGTCAAATGCAACAATGCGTATATGTAATTAATACTTGAATTACAAAAGGATTATAATCGGATTATATTAACCCTATAAATTGTTATATAAAAATAGGTTAAGCTTTAGCAGTGTGCCGCAAAATCTTTCTCCCCGGGGTAAACTTGGTGAAACGTAATTATTAATTAATTATTGCATGAGTTTGTGTACTGTATGTATATGTAGAGTATGTATGTATGTTTGTACAGTGAATATGCGTGTGGATGTATGTACCGTGTGTGTGTGCGTATGTATGTATGTATGTAAGTGCGTGTGTATGTATATATGTGTGCGTATGTACTTACATATGCGTTTATGTAGCTATGAATGTTTGTATTTAGGAATATACGTTTGTATGTATGTATGTGCGTGTGTACGTGCGTATGTCTGTATGTATGTTTGCATGTACACTGCAAAAAGTCAGTGTTCAAAACAAGAAAAAAAAAATACAAAAATTAGGGGTATTTTATTTGAACTAAGCAAAATTATCTGCCAACAGAACAAGAAAATTTGGCCTACAAGACTTTCCAAAACAAGTAAAATTAGCTAACCTCAATGAACCCAAAAATACCTTAAAATAAGTATATTCTCACCAAAAACAAGTGTACTACTATGAGTACGTATTTTCTATTGTTTCATTGAAAATAAAACAGCAAAGTACATTTGACTTCATCTGTTTTAATATGAGACACAATTGTGTCAAAGTCATGATTTTTTTTTTTTTACATGCTTGAAATAAGAAATTATTACTTTAAAAAAGTTGTTTTATACTTGTGAGTGTTGATGACATAGCTTTGCAAGAGATGATATTCTAGATTCAAGCATATTTTACTCAATATAAGTCATAAAATCTCAGCAACAAGCTGTAATATCTTACTGAGATAATTTAGGACCAAAACCCTTAAAACAAGTAAAACACTCTAACATAAAATCTGCTTAGTGAGAAGAATTATCTTTTCAGACAGAAAATAAGCAAATATCACCCTTATTTGAGATATTTCATCTTACTTAGATTTCAGTTTTTGCCGTGTACAATGTATTTGCCTTCCAGTATGTGCGGGAGCCAAAGTACTACCCAAAAAGCCCAACCCAAAACAGCAGGTGCAGTGCCAAGGGAACAAGGTACCACCAACCCCACACAGGCAGGCAGATCGGCCAACAACAGGGCCCCCAGGATGGGGCCCGCCGGGCCTCCGGGCAGGCCTGCGGCAGGCTATAGACAGAGGCCAAGGACAAGGCACGGGAGAAGCAGGAGACAACCAGCCCCCAGGCACCTCTCTCTCTCTCTCGCTCTCTCTTTCTCACTTGACTGGAAAAAAAAAAACACCTCCAAAATGTTACAAACCAAAACGGAAGAAGACAAACATTCAAACAACAAGTTAGTGTTAGTTTCTAACAACATGGTGAATTATTCTATTGTTTTTGTTATGTGGAAGGCCCCAATGACTAGGTTTGCCTTGGTCACCGAAATTATTAGTTACGCCGCTGCATTCAAAGTACAATAAGTGGTTAGCATTTAACTTCACATAAACTGAAGTCCCTTGATATTGAACATCATGAAGATCCCCTTTGAAAATTATCTTCTGTAAGGGGTCCATGGTCGCAGAGAAAAAAAATTGTCTTTGCATTATTCAACTGTTGGTGTAAAATTCAAGCATGTCATAATTTCCGTAGTTTTGTTTACAATGACCTCCCATAACCTCCCTGCTTGGCACTCAGCAACAAAGGGTTGGAGTTGGGGGTTAAATCACCAAAATGATTCCCGGGCGCGGCGCCGCTGCTGCCCACTGCTCCCCAAGG
Source organism: Entelurus aequoreus (assembly GCF_033978785.1). Classification (NCBI taxonomy): domain Eukaryota; kingdom Metazoa; phylum Chordata; class Actinopteri; order Syngnathiformes; family Syngnathidae; genus Entelurus; species Entelurus aequoreus. The sequence continues at coordinate 25,454,677 of NC_084738.1, forward strand.
GGATGGGACAAATGCAGAGGACAAATTTCGCCACATCTAGTGTGTGTGTGACAATCATTGGTACTTTAATCTTAATCTTAATCAACGGTATTAATGCTGACTGAGCTTTTCTTTTTTTTTTGGAAACTCTGGTTTATTATACCTATTAATAATCATCCATGTTCAATCAATGTTTATTTATATAGCCTTAAATCACAAGTGTCTCAAAGGGCTGCACAAGCCACAACGACATCCTCGGTACAGAGCCCACATACGGGCAAGGAAAAACTCACCCCAGTGGAACGTCGGTGTAAATGACTATGAGAAACCTTGGAGAGGACCGCATATGTGGGTAACCCCCCCCCCCCCCACCCCACCCCACCCCACCCCCTAGAGTGTTCTCCTTTCCACTTTCTCACACACTCCTAATCATCAGTTTGAAGACAAATTATATATATAATGATTTTTAAAATTCCAGAAATAACAGCCTCTCTTCAAATATCGCCTGCTTCCAATTAACTCACACACCTTATTGCAGTTTAGGTAAACAAATAAACGCCCCATAATTACAGCATTTATGATATTTTCGTTTTTTGTCATTACAGTGCACGTGCATTGGAGGCTCAAGCGGGGCTGCGACATCCAGATTTGGCAGTATGACCTTGCATGTTTAGATATTTTAAGATTGTTCATGTCAAACTGACATTAAGTCTGCATTCATCTAAATACTATTCTAGTTTTCCCCAACACATGTGCAAAATGATCCTGCTATATCAGCCCACACACCTGATTGTACATAACCACATCCTCCAGCATAGATACAGCTGAATGTTTTGAGAAGCACAGTCTATTTGCAATCAAAGACATTTTTTCAGACAGTTCAAATGAATATATCAGATCATGTGGACGAAGAAAGTCAATTGCTGATTGAGTGTTTCCACGCATGTCTCCAGGGATTCTTCTTCTTTTTAAAGCAGGAGATGGTTTGATTCACCCTTGAGATGAGTTGGGTGTCCACTTTGAAAAAATACAATGAATTAAGGCCAGAGTACATTTTGAGCCTCAGTCATCTCTGGGACCAACATCGGAATATCTGTGCTTGCTTGTTTCTTAGCAGCCAGTACACAATACTACACAAAATAAAACACAAAAAACTACACAACTGTTTACAAGATGAAGGAATGCTGGAAGTGTTTCCTCTGCTCAGAATGCAAAGACGCTTCTAGATACGCCTTACATTTTACGACATACTTCATTAACCATTAACACCCAACATAAACACAGCACTCCATGGTTTCTTTCACTTTAGGTAAAGTAATGTATTAACTTTTTGCCATTGGAATCACAAATGACACCAACAAAAAATAAAAAATGAAACATTGCAGTCGTAATGAACGGCATTGTTACGTATGGCGGGGGAAGGAGACGACAACACGGCAGGAATCAGTTCAATAGGTTTATTGAACTTGATGAGTAGGTGGGATGTGTATGCTACTCTAAGTGATAGGTGCAAAACTATGTGTAGAATTAACAATTTGAATATTACCAGAGTTTGTTGTATGTGTGTGTTGGATGAATCCTTCGTCAGACCAAAGGGGAAAGGCGAGAAGGCAGTCCGTGGGCAGGCAAGCAGTCGGGGGCTGGAGAGAAGCAACGAGGTCCATGTCCAAGCAAGGGTCGAGGATCGAGGGAAGCAGTCCAGAATCCAGAGAGAAGTCGAGGTGCACAGCTCGATCACGGAAGACACGGAAAGTACTGCGGGAGACACAAAGGACATAAGACACGGGAACAGGGAATGCACAGAGATGGGATGCTTACTACGGGAGTGGACTACGTTCCGGCACTGGATCTTCGGGTCCGCTGGTCTTTATGCTGCCTGCCCTCATTAGTCCCAGGTGCGCTGATTACTGATTGCCTGCAGCTTTGCCGGCGTGTGTTGCGGCCAGAGCGAGCAGGGGCGTGTCCTGGCGCGCTTCCAGCAGAGGTGTCAGCCGAGCTTGCAGCAGAAGGCATGAGGGATTGCGCAAGCGCCGTGACAGCCATCTTACGTGAATCAAAAAGTAGTAGTAATAACAAAAAATAAATAAAAAAAACAATATGCCACTGCAAAACATCTCGTAGGAATAGTTTCCCTTTTTTGGCCGCATCCAAAAACAAGAATAGTTTGGATTGTCTTACAACATCCTCCATTAACCAGGAAGTAGTCTTCCAGCTAACAAATGGACATACAAACAGAACTTCATGATTTCTATAAATTTAAGTGAAGGAATGTATTTGTTTTTTTGCCAATAGAATCACAATTGAAACAATTTGTCTGCCCCCAAATCAAAAATGGTACATTACAGTCCCTTCAAACAACAGTATCTTGTGTGAATCAGGGCGTAGTAGTAGCAACTAAAAGACTACAACAATGCCACGCCGCAATTTTGTCATTGGAAGAATTTCCTTATTTTGCCATGTGGGTCACTATGAAACCCACTGCTCCAAAATTAAGAATAGTTTGGATTGTTTTACAACATCCTCCATGATCCAGGAAGTAATCTCCAAGCTAATAAACAAACAATACAAATAAACAAACAGACACAAAAACAGCACTCCATGATTTCTTTTACTTTTGTCAAAGGAATTTATTTAGCTTTTTGCCATTTGAGTTACTACGAAACCATCTGCTTGTAAACAAAACAGTACATAATAACCAGCTTATGACATCTGCCAAAAACTAGAAAGTATCTGCAAGCAAACATACAGACAGACAAAACAAATACAAAGATGGTTCACATACCAAAAAAAAATCGGAGCAATTGTGGGTCATTTTATGAATTTTTAAAATTTTGATAACATGCTAAAACCAACCCACTTAGATATGATAAAAAGCTATTCACATTTAAAATAAAAACACCTACATGTCAGCTTTGTGTTGTAGGAGAAAAGTGCATTGCTTTTGGGTGCTGTTTTACATTATTATCATGACTATTGGTATAAAACATTTCAACTTTTTGTGGTAACATTGTACCTTTTAGCTGTTTTTTCCCCAGTTTTAGTGTTTTGAAGGTATTTTAATAATTTTCGAAAAAAAACCAGTCCTGTCAAACTTTTGTGAACCAGGAAAGGCCGTATTTTCCGCACTTCCACATTGGCATATAAGCCACACCTCAAAAATAAATTAAACATTTCCCTTTTATTAGCCACACCGGATATACTGTATATGTTGTGAAACTAGTTATTTACACAGAAAGATTTTGTAAATTGTTATTTCAAACCTCAATTGTTTCCAAACAGTGTCTGTAACACGGCAGTAAAACGGCAGATCAAACAAAAAAAATCATCGTCATGGACTCATTTGCTTCGGAAGCTAGCTCTCCGAACAGCTAAACAGACTAAATAACTCCACGGTGATGCATTGGTGAATTTTCTGAGGAATTTGTGAAACAGAAACAATACAAAAATAATGCCATTGTAAGATAATAATACTAACACAGACACTCATAAACGCATATTAGCTAATGCTAATGAAGATAGCACGTACAAATATGCATTAAAACACTCCTACAGACATCACACATGGGACGGTTAGTAAGTATAAACAGTTTTAGGTATGCTAAAAACACCATGCAGATATGATAAGTGTCATGTCTGTGTTCATGTTTTTGTTTGGCCATGTGCTGTTTTGTTTTTTGGACACTTCCTTAGTTCCTGGTTTCACTTCCTGGTTTTGTTTGTCACCATAGCAACCATTAGTTTCACCTGTTCCACGTTTGGACTCACACACACCTGTCTCACGTTTTCACAGTCATGTCATGCACCTGTTTCACAGTTAGTCACGCACCTGTTTTCACTTTTCATGTCACTATATAGGCTTTTCTGTTTCTGTTGTTCGTCCTGGCGACATCACCCATTCATGCCATGTCCACAGTTCCTTGTCACGTTAGTTCTTGTTTCATCTCTTGTCACGTAAGTTTTTGTTTGTTTAATGTTCATAGTTCTCCGCCATTGTGCGCGCCTTTTGTTTTGTCTAGTCAAGTTTTTTTACCTCCGCTGTGAGCGCCTTTTGTTTGTACTTTTTTTTTTAGTTAGAATTAAAAATGTATTTAAATTCACGTCTTGCACGCGCCAATTTTTCATTGCCTTCTGGGAGAACAAACCACGCCATAGACCCAGTCCTGACAGTATGTCGCCAGCATAAAAGTTCTCCCGCAAGAAAATTGGGCGTTTTGGACGAGGCAGCGTGGGAGGTCCTCCACGCCATGGAGAAGGAAACGCTGCGCTACTCCTCCGTGGAGTACAGAGACTCCATTTGGTCCGAGGATGGCGCTGCGTCACCGCAGTCCCGGAAGCGCCGCTCCCGACGAAGGACGTCAGGGAGGGCTTCCACAAGCAGTGGAAAGGACGCATCGTTCCCGCAAGCTCCTCCCCCTCCGGGCGGAAACGAGCTGCAGCCAGCCCGGCTTCCCCAGGACGACGTCACGCCGCTGCCAGTGGGTGACGTCATGGATTTTTTTCCCCTGAACTCTTTTTCTTGTCAGCCACATCCAACCAAAGACTCTAAATCCATGATTAAATATTACCAAGACATGTTTTTAGAAATCAGATCCTGTCAATCACAGTCACCCAATTTTCATGCCCCGCCCCCCAGGACTCATGCCACGCCCAAGTCAGAAAATTTTTTTTCACCCACAAAAGCCCAGGTGGGGGGGAACGAAAGACCTTTTGGACAATTTAGAGGGGAGGATTCTGCCCTCCTCCTGAACCCCCTCCGCCCACCCCAAAAGACGGTTCCAGACCGCGGGGAGCGCGTCTGGGATCCGCTCCTTGAGGGGGGGGCTAGGGCTGGGAATTGTTCAGGTGGGGTGGGTCAGCATCGTCACGCCAAGCCACAGCCTCCAGCACGACCACCACCACCTGTCTTTCGACCTGCCAAGCCACAGCCACCAGCACGACCCCCACCACCAGTCTTTCGTCACGCCAAGCCACAGCCTCCAGCACGACCCCCACCACCTGTCTTTCGACCTGCCAAGCCACAGCCACCAGCACGGCCGCCACCACCAGTTTTTCGACCATGCCAAGATCCACCTGCTCCACGCCCAGCTCTACGCCAAGCGCCACCAGTACCTGCTCCACGCCAAGCGCCACCAGTACCTGCTCCACGCCAAGCGCCACCAGTACCTGCTCCACGCCAAGCGCCACCAGTACCTGCTCCACGCCAAGCGCCGCCAGTACCTGCTCCACGCCCAGTCGCAGCTTCACGACGCCAAGTGCCGCCAGTGGCTTCCCCACGCCGCCAAGTGCCGCCAGTGGCTTCCCCACGCCGCCAAGTGCCGCCAGTGGCTTCCCCACGCCGCCAAGTGCCGCCCGTGGCTTCCCCACGCCGCCAAGTGCCGCCCGTGGCTGCCCCACGCCTAGACCAAAGCCAAGACCAAGACCCGCCAAGTGACCAAGACCAAGAACCGCCAAGTGACCAAGACCCACCAAGTGACCAAGACCAAGAACCGCCAAGTGACCAAGACCCACCAAGTGACCAAGACCAAGAACCGCCAAGTGACCAAGAACCGCCAAGTGACCAAGACCAAGACCCGCCAAGTGACCAAGACCAAGAATCGCCAAGTGACCAAGACCCGCCAAGTGACCAAGACCAAGACCCGCCAAGTGACCAAGACCAAGACCCGCCAAGTGACCAAGACCAAGACCAAGTCCAAGCACCGCCACGCCAAGACCAACCACGCCAAGTCCAAGTCCAAGACCAAGTCCAACCACGCCAAGTCCAAGACCAACCACGCCAAGTCCAAGACCAAGACCCACGCTGCCAAGACCATGACCCACGCTGCCAAGACCAAGACCGCCAAGGCCAAGACAAAGACCCCCCACGCCAAGCTTCGCCGCCTGACGCACCAAGCCAAGCTTCGCCGCCTGACGCACCAAGCCAAGCTTCGCCGCCTGACGCACCAAGCCAAGCTTCGCCGCCTGACGCACCACGCCAAGCTTCGCCGCCTGACGCACCACGCCAAGCTTCGCCGCCTGCCACGACAACGCGCCCACCTCCTCGTCGGCCAAGGATGTGGCCATTCCATGGGCGTCCGCCACGCCAGGTGCGCCGACCTCCTCGTCTGCCACGAATGTGGCCATTCCCAGGTCGCCCACCTCGTCAGGTTCAGCGGCGGTCTACCCGCCGCCGCCACCTGACTCTGCCCCGGTGGATTCGGGGACACCTGGTCTGGCGACCCACCGCCATGTCCCCCTCCCCCCCTCCCATGACTCTTGATCCTGTTTTTTGTTTTTGGACATCTGGGATCTGTCCGTAAGGGGGGGGTTCTGTCATGTCTGTGTTCATGTTTTTGTTTGGCCATGTGCTGTTTTGTTTTTTGGACACTTCCTTAGTTCCTGGTTTCACTTCCTGGTTTTGTTTGTCACCATAGCAACCATTAGTTTCACCTGTTCCACGTTTGGACTCACACACACCTGTCTCACGTTTTCACAGTCATGTCATGCACCTGTTTCACAGTTAGTCACGCACCTGTTTTCACTTTTCATGTCACTATATAGGCTTTTCTGTTTCTGTTGTTCGTCCTGGCGACATCACCCATTCATGCCATGTCCACAGTTCCTTGTCACGTTAGTTCTTGTTTCATCTCTTGTCACGTAAGTTTTTGTTTGTTTAATGTTCATAGTTCTCCGCCATTGTGCGCGCCTTTTGTTTTGTCTAGTCAAGTTTTTTTACCTCCGCTGTGAGCGCCTTTTGTTTGTACTTTTTTTGAGTTAGAATTAAAAATGTATTTAAATTCACGTCTTGCACGCGCCAATTTTTCATTGCCTTCTGGGAGAACAAACCACGCCATAGACCCAGTCCTGACAATAAGAAACTATGTACATTGAAATAAAAAACACCTTCATGTCAGCTTTGTGTATTGTTTTATGTTATTGCAATATTATTATTATCAGTACCTTCAAACTACCATTTTAACGTTTTCTTGTTACATACCTTTTTGCTATGTGTTTCTAGTTTTTGTATTTTTAGATTTTGCCAAAAAAAACAGTCCTTAGTCTTTGTCAACCAAAAAGTAGCTTGTTAGCATATAGACAGGAAAATGATTGCTTTTAATATTCAATATTTGTGCTCTGAGTTCATCTTTTTTTCTTTTTTTTTGTCCTGTCCAGCTGCTCAGGCAAATCATATTGTTGATGTAGATGCCCATATCGGCTGTACAAATTTACTTTACAAAAGTGAAGTGTGGGATACTTCTCTTGTTGCCTTATTTGTATTTAACTTGATAAAATGGATTTATATTATTATTTGGTGCAGCCGGGCCTGGAGCAGGAGGGGATAGAAAGAGAGAAAAAAGGAAGACAGAGGAAGAAATTGCGGGGACAAGAGGGGGATAAGACAGAGAGACAAAAACAACAGCAAACACAACAATAACAACAACAGCAACAACAGAACAACATCAGCAAATATGATATGTACAGATATGATGGTAAAAGTGATAGCAAAGAAGCAGTTAGTGAAATAAATATTAATAATACAGAAATGACAATGAGCATTATTACACTACAAATGGAGCAATACAAATACCAATAGAAATAGCACTATTGATAATGAATAATAACAATAATTACCTCAATTATCAACAATACAATTGTTTGATAACTTAAAATACAAAAAAACAGATAAATGGAGGGGAAGAAAGAGAAGCCAACTATATTAACCTCGTAGATTGTTATAGGAAAAATAGGTTAAGCTTTGTCAGTGTGCCATGTGTTACCCAGTTTACCCTAGGGCAACAACGTTGATATATGTTTGATGAAACGTGATTATGTGCGTGAATGTATGTATGTATATGTACTAGTATATTCATCTTTGGTTAAAAATACTGTACATCAACACATTTTATTTCGAATGTTATGTGCTTACTACAAACAAGCAGATTTTTAACATTATTGCATCATAGATGTTAAAACGTAGCCCAAAGCATCAGTGATGTACAGAACACACTGATGTTTGTTTGCCACTGTCAGCAGTTGTAATAATTGAAATTTACAGCACACTGTATAGTAAAATATTGATCGTGAATTATAACTGAAATAGTTATTGATATCTGAATGGATAATTTAAGCACACAAACATCACTTTTACTACCTGCTTTGAAAAATCCATAGTTATTCCAACCTAATCCATACAACCACATTGAGCCAACCATAACACCTCATGCCATAAGGTGTCCATTTGCACCAAAAACATTTTGGATCAATGCAATGCGCAGCCTGCTCTAACACCACTCCCAACATTCCACCCCGCCCAACGTGAACTCTTAGTGTGCAGGTAATAGCGCACATCGTAAGATGCACATGAACAGCAGCTGCAAGGACTGATCAATAAAGGTGGCTAAAGGGACAGGGTAATACAATATTGATGGAACCACAATTACAAGGCTGATTTGCAGATGTATGTGATTTTGGTGTCTGAAAGCAGCCATGCATGCACCTGTGTCTTGGTTAATACATCTGTTTTACCACATAAATGTATCTTTGCCTGCTTTGGCATTTTATAACACGCACTCTGGCAGCCTCGGCATCGATCAGCCTGACATCCCCAAGGTCTGTACAAAAATCAATTACATGGTGATTACGTTGTTAATATCAGCGTTACACTGGCCCTCACTCAAGAGTCCATACTTACACATTTGTCACTGAAAAATAACCAAAAAGGTAGCCTTTTTTTTATTTTTTTACTTGAGGTAGCCAGAGTTAAAGAACAGAAGTCTAACTCTGGTGGTCCAAAGGCATGATGTCACAGACAGTGAAGGGGAAAACGACTAAAGGGTCAAAATAAATGACCGATAAAAAGAGCGGGAGGAGGCAAACGCTGTAATCCAAATATAACAGATGTCTTTGCAGCTTTAATAGCACGGCAAGCTGCCGGTGTGGTCACTATCAAGTCATCAGAAGCATGTGTTCGGCTCGCCAGCTTAGACAGTCACAGGCCAAGTATAAGTCTGCCTCCGCCACAGACGTAAGCAATCACGAGAAGGAGTTGAAACGGTGACATGCAGGTCAAACTGTGAGGCTGAGACTTAACTTAATAGACGTTGCACTTGTCCTGATGGAGCTATTTAGATCCCTCTCTGTGCTGTAGGTCTAACAACAGACGTGTCCTCGGATTGAGAGACCGGGTTTTAGAGGAGCGCCGGCTTGCCCACCCAGCAGCAACTTTCACTGCCAGCTGCCGCGCTCATGTCTTCCCAAAATCACTTAATTAATCTCGATTGACTTTTCATAGACAAGCTTGATGCGTCGTTAAGACGCCGATGACCGGGGGTTATATGCCGAGGTGGTCCTGAAGGGGTCAAAACCTCCAAGAGAGAAGTCACATGGGTGAAATGTCAATGAGAGCTATGTGGACATAAGAACAATTGAATGACGTGGAGCAAACTTGGGAGTTTTTTCACCATAAATACAACATTTTAAGACATTTTGAAATGTGATTATAGTGATCAGTTATTATTCACTTTCTTATCCTTGATTTGATTTGCACATCCAGTAAATGCACCCAAACATGTAGATACTGTAAGCCTTAAGATAGCGATGACATTAAACATAAAGCACTATGTTCATCTGAAAAGTAAAAATAAAAACAATAATAATGGACTGTAACTGTAATGGTTAGTTTTTTAACTGAATTTTTCTCCCCCCCAAATTAAACCCTAAATATAACCTACTTTAATATCTATTGCCTATAACAATATCTACTTAAAATAATGATACCTTATAATTATAATAATTATCACCATTGTTATCATAAAGAGTCATGGTAACCTTGTTATTACTAATAATGAATAATAAAAACATTTATATTATAAATGATCAATCTATCATTTTATAATAAAAGATTTTTGTTATGTATGCCACTCTTACCCATTTGGAAGTATGCTTATGATCAATGATGACAACTACTACTATCACTACCACTACTAATACTAATACTAATACTAATAAGGATAATGAAAACGGTTATATTATTAATATTAATAATAATCAAATGTATATTACAAATGATCATACTAGCTTTTTTATGGTAGCATATCCACCGTGTTTGTTGTCCTGCTATGCTCTTTTTAAAAATTGTGTTGGGAGTATGTTGTGTTGGTCACATGCACAAAAAAAACAAAAACATATCATTACTAGTAGTACTGAACTAGTAATATGTGTACTAGTACTACTATTAACAATAATAACAATAACCGTTAATACCTTATACTTTATTAACATTGCTGGAAAATAGTATGGTTCACATTTTTTATGGGACATTAGCAATATGAGTAGTAGTGCTACGAGAGTAAATTTACCAATATATATATATATATATATATATATATATATATATATATATATATATATATATATATATATATATATATATATATATATATATATATATATATATATATATATATATATATATGGTATAGTAGTGCTACGAGAGTAAATTTACCAATATATATATATATATATATATATATATATATATATATATATATATATATATATATATATATGTATATATATATATATATATATATATATACACACACATCCATTTTCCTCCGCTTAACCGAGGTCGGGTCGCGGGGGCAGCAGCCTAAGCAGGGAAGCCCAGACTTGCCTCTCCCCAGCCATTTCGTCCAGCTCCTCCCGGGGGATCCTGAGGCGTTCCCAGGCCAGCCGGGAGACATAGTCTTCCCAACGTGTCCTGGGTCTTCCCCGTGGCCTCCTACCGGTCGGATGTACCCTAAACACCTCCCTAGGGAGGCGTTCGGCATCCTGATCAGATGCCCGAACCACCTCATCTGGCTCCTCTCGATGTGGAGGAGCAGCAGCTGTACTTTGAGCTCCTCCCGGATGACAGAGCTTCTCACCCTATCTCTAAGGGAGAGCCCCGCCACCCGGCGGAGGAAACTCATTTCGGCCGCTTGTACCCGTGATCTTGTCACCAAAAGGTCATGGCCATAGGTGAGGATGGGAACGTATATCGACCGGTAAAATTGAGAGCTTTGCCTTCCGGCTCAGCTCCTTCTTCACCACAACGGATCGATACAGCGTCCGCATTACTGAAGACGCCGCACCGATCCGCCTGTCGATCTCACAATCCACTCTTCCCTCACTCGTGAACAAGACTCTGAGGTACTTGAACTCCTCCACATAGGGCAGGGTCTCTTCCCCAACCCGAAGATGGCACTCCACCCTTTTCCGGGCGACAACCATGGACTCAGACTTGGAGGTGCTGATTCTCATCCCAGTCACTTCACACTCGGCTGCGAACCGATCCAGAGAGAGCTGAACATAATGGCCAGATGAAGCCATCAGGACCACATCATCTGCAAAAAGCAGAGACTTAATCCTGCAGCCACCAAACTGCATACCCTCAACGCCTTGACTGCGCCTAGAAATTATGTTCATAAAAATTATGACAGTGACAAACGGCAGCCTTGGAGTATGTATATATATATATATATATATATATATATATATATATATATATATATATATATATATATATATATATATATATATATATATATATATATATATATATATATATATATATATATATATCAACTAAAGCCCACACTTAAACTTTCCACGTGCAAGATTGAATCTATTGTAACCTATTTTTATGGGCTTTCCTCTTTGTGATGTTAAATTCCTGTTATACGCTGTTATACAGTATATGCCTTGCGCTCTTATTTCGAAGGCGCTAAGAGCGGAAGCGATGACACGGAGTGGAGCGGAGGTTTTTGAAAGAAGGTAAATAAAGTGGTCCTCGTGTAAACTGGAGCCTCCGTGTTTATTATTTTGTAGTTTCATACAGTATAGGTGACATTTATAAATCCTCGGTTACACTATTTAAAAAAGTTATTTAATAAGAAGCCAAAAAGTGAAAAAACAATAATGTTTGTGTTGGAGTAGTTGTGAATGACCGCAGGGCCACAACATTAGGTACACTTGCAGACTGCAGCACGGATTTCATATTTCATTCATTCACAACTCCTCCAACACGAACATTATTGTTTTTGCACTTTTTGGCTTCTTATTAAATAACTTTTTTAAATAGATTCAATCTTGCTCGTGGAAAGTTTAAGTGTGGGCTTTAGTTGATACAAAACTCCCGTCAGGGGGTGCATTAATCCAGCACAACAGCGGCGCATGGACTTCATTTATAAGTAAAGGTAAGACCATAATAAAGTTTTTTTTTATTAAATGTGCTTTTTGTGTCCTACAGTTTGTATGTGTAAAGTTAAAGTTAAGTTAAAGTACCAATGATTGTCACACACACACTAGGTGTGGTGAAATTTGTCCTCTGCATTTGACCCATCCCCTTGTTCACCCCCTGGGAGGTGAGGGGAGCAGTGGGCAGCAGCGGCGCCCGGGAATCATTTTTGGTGATTTAACCCCCAATTCCAACCCTTGATGCTGAGTGCCAAGCAGGGAAGAATGCTGGTATGAGCTTTTAAACATAACCCGTTAACTGCTGCCAATCAAATGGTGAATAAGATACTCTTTAGGGTTCATATGTTTTGTAAATCTGACTGTGATGAAGTCAGTGCCACCAGCCATGAACCTCACCGCACGTCACTGATATACATATAAATATATATATATATATATATATATATATATATATATATATATATATATATATATATATATATATATATATATATATATATATGTATATATGAATATATATATATATATATATATATATATATATATATATATATATATATATATATATATATATATATATATATATATATATATATATATATATATATATATATATATACACTACCGTTCAAAAGTTTGGGGTCACATTGAAATGTCCTTATTTTTGAAGGAAAAGCACTGTACTTTTCAATGAAGATAACTTTAAACTAGTCTTAACTTTAAAGAAATACACTCTATACATTGTTAATGTGGTAAATGACTATTCTAGCTGCAAATGCCAGGTTTTTGGTGCAATATCTACATAGGTGTATAGAGGCTCATTTCCAGCAACTATCACTCCAGTTTTCTAATGGTACAATGTGTTTGCTCATTGGCTCAGAAGGCTAATTGATGATTAGAAAACCCTTGTGCAATCATGTTCACACATCTGAAAACAGTTTAGCTCATTACAGAAGCTACAAAACTGACCTTCCTTTGAGCAGATTGAGTTTCTGGAGCATCACATTTGTGGGGTCAATTAAACGCTCAAAATGGCCAGAAAAAGAGAACTTTCATCTGAAACTCGACAGTCTATTCTTGTTCTTAGAAATGAAGGCTATTCCACAAAATTGTTTGGGTGACCCCAAACTTTTGAACGGTAGTGTATATATATATATATATATATATATATATATATATATATATATATATATATATATATATATATATATATATATATATATATATATATATATATATATATATATATATATATATATATATATATATATATATTCTATACAACATATATATTCTATATAACATATGTTATATATTTTTATAATGTATGTTACATAGAATATTGTTATATAGAATGTTATATATAAATATATATTTATATATAATATATGTGATATAGAATATATATGTTATATAGAATATATATACATCAGGATGCCCGAACGCCTCCCTAGGGAGGTGTTTAGGGTACATCCGACCGGTAGGAGGCCACGGGGAAGACCCAGGACACGTTGGGAAGACTATGTCTCCCGGCTGGCCTGGGAACGCCTCGGGATCCCCCGGGAGGAGCTGGACGAAATGGCTGGGGAGAGGCAAGTCTGGGCTTCCCTACTTAGGCTGCTGCCCCTGCGACCCGACCTCGGTTAAGCGGAGGAAAATGGATGTGTGTGTATATATATATATATATATGTATATATACATATATTCTTTTTTTATTCATTCTCCCCCCCCCCCCAAATGGAATAAATTCATTGCCCTTAAAATAATACAGACAATAGTCTTTTTTTTTTTTAGAAAACTTTTTTCACCTTGTCATTATGGTAACCCCAAAAAGCCAGTAATAACAGTTTTAAAGTATTACCGCTCTTTAAGGACAATTTGTGCCACGCAGACGCAAGGTGTTGCTCGTGGCATGACCCCAAAATTCAGAGAAGTAAAACAAGATGCAATATGTACAAATAAGGGAGCACTAATGTGGATGAAACAAGTGATCACAATTGAATCAAAGGGTGATGCAAACAGCACAGGAAGAAAAAGAAACACTATGTATCAGCACTCAGGTACAAAACACATATACTTCAGATTCCAGATTCCAGATTGAGTTTATTGAGTATGTCATAGTCAGTTCCATATCATACATGTCGTACAAAATATAAATACATATCTCAGAGAACCATTTTGTGCTCAATAACAATATTTTTGTTATTTCACAAAAAAAAGAACATTAAGAAAATAAAATTAAATCAAGAAATCTAAAATTAATTAAAAACATATCTCAAAGGGGTAATGGGAGGTGGTATAAACTTTTTGAATCCCACCTCTCTTCCATAGTTTAACTTTATCTAATAACATCCAGTTTCCTGAACCACATTTTATCACATTTATCTGGATTGACATAACTCAATTTGCTCAGATTACTGTGTTTACAATGACTCAACAGATCATAAAGTACATTTATACTTACATTCAAAACAAGTCTAGACCTCACTATACCGACCAAAAATACTAGATTTGTACAATTCCTTAAAATGCTCAATGTTTGAACAGTGTAGCTCGTCACTCAGGCTGTTCCATATTTTCACCCCACAAAAACTTTTCCTTGTGGTAAGTGCTAAAGCGTGTACATATTTGCCATTCCTCCTGTTTTTACCCTACACATTTTTCTATGAATAAACGTTAAATATTTGCAGGCAATTGATAACTTCTTGCTTTGAACGTGATAAGCCCTGTCAAATATTCTACCATCCATCCATCCATTTTCTACCGCTTGTCCCTTTTGGAGTCGCGGGGGGTGCTGTAGCCTATCTCAGCTACCAAATCAGGAAATTTTAACAATTTTGGCCTTAAAAATGTGTGTGCGTGTGTGCTCCCTAAACCCCACATTATGGATAATTATAACTGCCTGTTTTAGTAAGATTGTTAAGGGATGTATGTTGGTTTTATAATTATTTCCCCAAACTTCTGCACGGTAACTTGAGTAAGGATAAATGAGTGAATAGTATAGTTGCTGGAGGCATTTTCCATCTAGCTCCTGTCGTGCTTTTGCCAGCACTCCAATGCTTCCTGATCATTTCAAAGGAATGTACTTGATATGTGCTTTCCAATTTATTTTATCATCAATTATTATTATTATTCAATTATTACTCCAAGGAATTTACTTTGCTCAACTCGCTCAATGTTAATCCCTTCAATCATGATATTTATTTGTGTATTTATCTTCTTATTTCCAAATATAATTATGTTTTGTTTACCTGAATTTAGAAACAACTTATTTCTTTTGAACCATGTTTGCATTTTCTTATTTTCTAAAGTGTTGTATCAATAAGTCTATTCAAGTTACTATCGGAAAAAAAAGTATCATCTGCAAATAAGCTATGAGCATTTTGAGACATTACACGGATCATTAATATATAAAATGAAGAACTTGGGACCCACAACTGACCCCTGCGTAACACCATATGAAATATGAAGATATGAACAGCAACTGTCATATAACTTCACAAACTGACGCCTATTTGTCAAATAGTTTCCCATCCACTTGTAAGCCACTCCCTTGATTCCATACCATTCTAATTTGTTTAATAGGATGTTATGATTAATAGTGTCAAAAACTTTTTTTTAAATCGATGAATACTCCTATTGCAAATAATTTTTGGTCTAAAGAATTGATAATTTTCTCAATTGTGTCAATTGCAGTAACACTGTAATAAGCCAGCGCCATCCTGGCACAAGAAGCTTTTTAATTGATCAGAACACAGCAATCACAAGCAAAACAGGAAGTAAAACAAAAAAATAAGTTTCAGTTTCAGTT
Organism: Entelurus aequoreus; assembly: GCF_033978785.1. NCBI lineage: Eukaryota > Metazoa > Chordata > Actinopteri > Syngnathiformes > Syngnathidae > Entelurus > Entelurus aequoreus. The sequence continues at coordinate 25,470,683 of NC_084738.1, forward strand.
TCAGTTTCAGTTTATTTGCAACATGCATACAATACAATATAATTCATCACATATTTCCAGTTGTTTCATTACAGCAATGTCCGTAAAGGAGTAGGAAGAAGCTGAGCTTATTTAATCCTACCCCTTTCATACCATAGCAATTGTATCCAATTTCCTTGTTCTATCAGAACAGTGAACAAATAAATAATATACCATAGTAAGTAAATACATATTAAATACATAAATAATATTTGTCTCAATAAAAAAATAAAAATACAAATAAAAAAAAGGGTTCAAAATATTGATCATAATTCTTGTTCTGTGTACTTTGTAAACACTTGTAGTTTGAACAGTCTCTTATCATATTGGAGCTTTGTTTGATTTCTTTGGTGAATTCATTCCATAATTTAATTCCACATACTGATATGCTAAAGGTTTTAAGTGTTGTACTAGCATACAAATGTTTTAAATTAGATTTTCCTCTGAGGTTATATTTTTCCTCTTTTGTTGAGAAGAATTGCTGTACATTCTTGGGTAGCAGGTTATAGTTTGCTTTGTACATCATTTTAGCTGTTTGCAAATGCACCAAATCGTTGAATTTCAATATTTGTGAGTCAATAAATAAAGGTTTTGTGTTCTCTAAATCCAACACTATGTATTATTCTAATTGATCTTTTTTGTAATACAGTTAGTGAATGAATAAGAGCACTCGAACGTAAACAATGACAAAACCGCAGGAAAATAATAAACAAAAGTTCAATTATCATGTGGGACATCACAATTTGTTTGTGTTCTTACTGCTTCTTGCTCTGTTACATTTTATTTTAATCAAATTATTTTCATGTTATAACTACTGTATTATTGTGTATGGTTTTTTTAAAATTATTTTCTTAGTTGTTCCACATTTGAGTGTGCCTCCTCCTATTTATGTAAAGCACACTGAATTGCCTTTAATATGTATGGTGGACGTTAAAAAAAATATAAATATTTTCTACCAATTGAAGAGCTCTTATTTGTCTTCAACATGAGTTGGCAAAATAAAAACTTGAACGCCGCACAAGTAGCAATAGTCAAGTACCACACACACGCTCTCTGTGGGATCCTGTTTGTCCGTTGTCCTCAGGCAGTCGCTCACTAAACTGAACGCAAATCCTCCTTCTATTTTAATCAAGACTCAAATCAGCATTCATTGTCAAACCGCTGTTGATGTTCCTTTATCCTCAGTGGAGCCTTTGTCTATGTGCTGCCCACAGGCCTTCTCCCGCTACATCTCCCTGTGTGTTCCCCCTGTGTAGGAAGCCGATTGGTTCGGACCGGGAAGCCTGGCACTGGCCAAGCTAACATTCCTCTTCTGTCATCCCCTCCCAGGTTGTGCTGCGAGTTGCCAAGGCCACGCTAATGTGCTGCAGTACACGATGGCTATGTGGCTGGGACAGGGCCATAATTTGTTCCATTCCTTTTATTAAACCCATAGCCGCATTGTTATTAGCGTATGCTTGCCTGATGCCTTCCATATGGGATCTTAGTCGCATCAGTGGGAGAGTTTTTGGTTTTTATGTTTCCGATGTCAAGAGTTTGCTTTGAGGATTGCCCAAGTGGCGTCCTTTGGGTCTACTGTACAGGCGTTCACTCAGCATAGTAAATATAAATGGGTTATGCTTGTGTCGCGCTTTTCTACCTTCAAGGTACTCAAAGCGCTTTGACACTATTTCCACATTCACCCATTCATACACACATTCACACATTGATGGCGGGGGCTGCCACGCAAGGCCACGACCCATCAGGAGCAAGGGTGAAGTGTCTTGCTCAAGGACACAACGGACGTGACTAGGGTGGCGGAAGCTGGGGTTCGAACCTGGAACCCATGCCTGCTCTACCAACCGTATTATATACTCCTATGGATGTTTCTGCAGTGAAATTGCCTTTCCTCCCACCTTAATATTTTTAAAATGACAAATGAGAATGATCTATATCAGGGCCCAACTTTTCAATTACACAGGGTCCTGGAGCCCACGCAAATATTTACACTAAATTAGCGACCCCAAAAGGGACAAGCAGTAGAAAATGGATGGATGGATGAATAGTAATCTGGCTCTTGATTTTAATAGTATTCAATAATTATATCCAACCTACTTATAGTATTCAACCTTGTCAAGTGATATAAAATCCCAAAGATTATTCATTATTTAACACATAATCCTTAGGTTTATGTCAAACTGATTAGAAAAATAAATACTCACCAAATATACTGCATAAATAGGGACTCATATGGCCATGTCACTGTCATTTCTAAACTACACTACTGTGGGTTGGATCAATGTCAATGTGTATTTAAAGACATTTACACATTTGGTAAAAATGTGTGTGGGGAAGAGTACCCTCTGTGAATAGCAAATATCTTCTATATACAAAGAAACACAAATATAGAAAATAGCACAATTGTCCTGGTTGAGACGAATGGGTTTTTTAAATCGGTCGAGAAATGTTCAAGTAGTAATACGTTGTAATTGAAAATGGGTATTCCAGAATTTTGCGAAAACCGAGAATTTTCCGGAAAAATGACATCCTGACTATTGGAATGTTTTGATAGTGGAATGGTTGGATTGGGTTGAACAATTTGGAAAGAGAAGCAGAAATGGTATATATATAATTATTATAATTTTTTTTCGTAAAGAAATACTATCATGTGTGCTTACGGACTGTATCCCTGCAGACTGTATTGATCTATATTGACATACACATACACAATATGTATATAATATGTTTTTTATGTTTATTTAATTAATTTGTATTTTTTATTTTTTTTATTTTTTATTTCTTGCGCGGCCCGGTGGTTGGGGACCACTGGTGTATAATATACGTGTATATATATATATATATATATATATATATATATATATATATATATATATATATATATATATATATATATATATATATATATATATATATATATATATATATATATATATATATATATATATATATATATATATATATATATATATATGTGTGTGTGTATACATATATATATATATATATATATATATATATATATATATATATATATATATATATATATATATATATATATATATATATATATATATATATATATATATATATATATATATATTGTATATAATATATTGTATATATTATGTATGCAAAATATATATATATATATATATATATATATATATATATATATATATATATATATATATATATATATATATATATATATATATATATATATATATATATATTAATATATTACATATATGTATGTATACATATATTTTATTTCACCTAGTGTAGATAGCATTTAGTCATGAGCAATAGAAAAGTGGGATATTGCTCTTTTTTTTTATTGACTCTAAGCAGAACAGCGGTGCTTGATTGAAGTCATAATTGCCACTTTTGCCTTATGGTAAAAAGCTGTGCCCATCTGTGGAGCCTTTTTAGGGACAATGCATTATTGTTCTGAGTAACACATGCCCCAAAGAAATGAAAGCCTCTGTTTAATGTATCACTCGGCAGTAATTAAAGAAATGTGTTCTCTCCCTCGCTTCTCTGAAGGAGAAATACTTTCAAATTGTTAAAAAAAAAAAAAGACAGGAATGTCACATGGGGTCAAATGTGGCGTTCGATATTTCTGTCAGGGCTTGTCAGACGGGGAAGGAAGGATGTAAAGATTTTGTGCAGACAGCTTGATGGACTGACTTTCCTCAAGTATGCAACTCTGGGATTGTGAATGGTAAAGATGATGAATGGATCAAGTTTTCTCTTGGCATCAATACGTTTGCATTGGCTTGGTTTTTGGCCAGGAGGATAAAAATGAGTGTGTGTGAGTTATTCATATGAGGAAAATAAGAATATGGGTTTCCAGAGGTGTAATTTAACTAAAGTACATTTACTCAACTCCAGGGCTACTATGAAAAGTTTTTTTCTTACACTTTGCATGGCATATTCAACAGTAGGAAATACTTATACCCTTGCAACTCGAGTCTCTTTAAATTACTCTAAGTGTTTTGAATGAATGCCTGATATTGATCTACAGTTTTCAATTAAGTTGCAAAAAAGTCAAAAGTTATAAAGTTCAAACAAAATTTCCTGGAAACAAAATGTGTTGCCCAAACTTCAAAACATAATTTTGTACATTTACTTTGTTTCTTATGCTATTTTAGAAGGGCAACAGTTTATCTAAAAGCAAAAGTGTGATGATAACAGCAGAAATGGAAAGGCTCAATACAAAATCCATCCATTTGTTTAATAATTTCCTATACCGCTTGTTCTCATTAGGGTTAGGGGTCAGCTGGAGCCTATCCTAGCTGACTTTGAGCCAGGTAACATACAGGCAAACGACCATTCACACCTATGGACTATTTTGAGTCTTCAATTATTTTACCATGCAGATATTTGGAACCTGGGAAATGTTTCTTATCCATTTTCTACCGCTTGTTACTCTCTGTGTCTCCTAGACGCTCAGGCAAATCATATTGTCTAAAAATGCATTTTCCCATCGATAACATGACATTTTTTAACCCAATGCGGCCCCCGAGTCAAAAAGTTTGGGGACCCCTAGCATAACAGAGCATACAGTAGCATAGTATACTATTGTATTATACTGTATTGTATCGTATAATGTGCAAAATAGAGCCATTTTCTCTTTATTAGTCAGACATTTTGATTCATGACTAAATGTGGCAGCTTAATTTGCATATTGATATAATAATAAGTCACAAAGGGAACACTTGGTTGCACCGACGTTGGTATTTTTGCCTCCGAGCTACCGTGTTCTTCATTTGAGCACATTTGCTTGCGTTACATAACACATTTTCCCATGTAAACAAAAATGAAAAAGTCCTACGCGATGGCACCAGTGGCGGTTGAAAGGAGAGGTTTGTGAAGCATATGCCACACATCCCGTGCAGCTTGGAGGCGCGCCGCAAAATGTTTAAAAAGAGGGCCGTAATTGTGCAAGGCAGGAAGACAGAAAACATGCCTGAGTTGGGTGTGTGGGTGGTAGTACCTGCTTTGTGTACACCCTGACATAAAAGCCTGGTCACTGCATCAAAGCACCATTCAGTTTCCAGGCCAGCGGTTCATTTTCAGTCCACTTACTTTTGTGTGACAATCAAGCCTTTCTCCCTCGTGTTAGTACAATGATGGCCGGCATCACCAGCGCCACTGTTTTTCATATTCAGTCTGCTTTTCAACAGCTCATTATCAGCATCATTGAACGTTCCTTCCACATCCACATATACAGTATATACAGTCACGTCTCCCGGGACACGCATACGAGCGAGGCAGGCTTGTGCAGACCAGGAAGTGTGCACTCACTGGCTTTGAAAAGGCCCAGTGGAGCAGCCGCAGCCGTCCGTCACACAGGTGGTAGGGAAATTACAGTGTACACATATATTTAGGAAGGCAATAAAGTCTGCGCAAGCTGGTGCCAACAACTGCAAAAGCATGGATGTAAAGGTTTGGATGTGTTAAATGATCTGAATCGATACAATTAATGGTGTTCTATACAATACGGCTCTTTCTGATTCAGGTGCTGCTGCAAATTGAATCAAGTATCCCTAATAGTAAGGCTTTTGTTGTGTGCGTGTGGTTAAATACTTCAATCTGCATCCTGTCCCACAGAAATATATGACAGCACTGTAAAACTGCTTTGCATTACAGCACATTGCGTGTGGACTTAGTGTAAACACGAGACTTCCTGATTACAAATGGACTCTTAGACAGATCGAGACTTGCATTTAGACACGGGCGAAATACACACCAGAAGTTCTAAGCAATGTGTTGAAGCTCTAAAAGGACTTGAGCTTGACTCGGAGCTGTCATTTTGCTTCCATGCTTTTAAGTAGTCAGTGGCATCTGTACTTCATCCTCTCTGATCGCATGTGTTACACATGGCTGTACAAATGGAGCAGAAATCTTAAAAGCTGGTTGTAATTGAGGAACATAAGCAGACAAATCTGCATTGATAATAAATAGAAGCGAAAATGACACGGAAGTTCTGTATACAATTACCAAGACTCTTGTTATTGTAAAAATTACCTCAGTTTCCGTTATTAAACAGTGTCAAAGGCTCCGTCGAAAACTAAATTGTACAAAAAAACGTACAAAAATAATGTAGATCCAATAAATCCGTTCTGGACATTCAACAATATTAACACAGAATACTTATAATGTAAAATAAATCTAATTTCACATGTGGATTAAGAATTAAATAAATAAATTAACTTTTAATACCACTTATACAGTGGTACCTCAACTTAAGAGTGTCCCAACTTAAGAGCGTTTGGAGCTAAGAGCTGTCTCTAAGCTAATTTTTAGGCTTTCAGTCGCAAGCAAAAATTTTAGTTGCAAGCATTCCCGCCATTAGTTAGTGTAGCAAATGTCCCAGTGAACACCATAAGATCCAACTAAAACATATGGACTTACTCGCTAGCATTCATTAGCGTTTTATATTTATTACATTTCGGTATTTTATGTGATATCTTTTTGAACTTGTTTTAAGGTATAATCAGTATTTTAGTATTATATTCATCCTGCTGTGTTTAAATGTATATGTTACACTGCTTGCACTATTTTCTCAATTGTTTTTTTTTATGGATGGATGTCTGTACAGCACCTTGTTGTTTTTAAATTTGCTGTATAATTCAATAGACTGAACTGAACTGAAATAGCTTACAGCTAGATATAACTTTGTTTTCCAACCATGGGTAGGAAGAAAGTAAGTGTGAACGACAGTGCTGAGAAGAAGTGGGTGATATTAATTTAATTCAATAAGGAACTAATTAAAAACATGACAGAGCGTTGGCAAAGCCATCGGAGCGTATTACTGCTAGTCAGCGCAATACTAAAGCAGAATGAGTCTAATGTCGGCTAATAATGTTAAAATAATAATTAAAACTGCTGATGGTGTGTTTGAAGAAGAAACAGCTCCCATAGAAGTCCACTCTCCAAGGTAAATGCTGTAAATTATTATAACTTCATAAAACTATTGTAGTTGTTAGTAGTATATTCCATTGTATTGATTTATACAATATTTATAACAGTTTTGGGGTACAGAGCACTTATTTCAATTTCAATTAATTTCAATGAAGGAGTTGTCTTAAGATACAAGTGTTTTGTGTTCAGAGCTTAGTCACAGAACCAATTAAAATCATAAGTGGAGGTATTACTGTACCTTAACTTAAAACTCTTGTTTTTGAATGGGTTGATGAGCAACTTCTGTCTTGAATCCAGTAGTGTTTCTCATTTTAGTCATCCAAGTGTCTGTACTCGTGTATATTCAAGAACGCACGGAAGACAACTGTGTGCTCACATTCATTGGCTTATATTATCTGATGTAATCACTCACATGCACAAGACAACACTTTTTGGCACCTGTGACACTGTCGTGACTCCTCAACCCTATAGCAGTAAGCTACAATTAGCACAATCTTTCCATCGGCCCTTTGTGTGTTATTTTTTTTGCAGCTTTACACGTTACAAAAAACGCAGACACTGAGTCACTAACGTGGGGGATTCCTTGTTTGGGTACTGAATTATGTAGAATGATAGGTGGGCAAACAAACTAGTTTGCTGAGCGCATTGTTAGACCATAGGATGCCAGTGTATGAAATCAGACAAAAACTGAATCCTGCAAAAAATTTGTTACAACTGTATTAAATACATTAAATAATAATTATAATGGATACTGGTGCTGTTATAGACACTAGTTGCTACATATTACCATTAATTATCAAAAAATACAATAAAATATTATCAAATAAATGTATGAAAAATATATTAAAACAAGTTCAAACTCATGCTGAAGTCATAAATAACCTGTAAATATAACTATATCAGAAAAACCCCAGTTTTTTAATAAAGTTAGCTTTTCAACAACCAATCAGAAAATATAAATGTACAGCTGCCTTTAATAGCATTTTTCAAAATAGGAAACAAATATTTATTTTTTGTGGTTTTTTTCCATTAATTTTTGTAAATATATTTCAAAAATCTATTTTTTAAATAAACAACATGCATAGAATGAGATGAAGCGTAATGGAAAAGTTGAAGTAAATTCAATAAATCAGAACAGACAAATGCACATACAATGAGATTCTACTGGATGGGTCATCAACACAATAACCTGTAATGGAAAACAGGACTGGCATTAATAACGTCTGCCAAACTCTACTGACACGGTCAAGAAGAGGCAGATTTTAAATATCTATTCGAAGGTCAAAGCCAATGTTTTTTTTTCGTCACCTGCAATTCAACGTTGTATTCTCTTCATTCCATCTAGGACGGCGTTGACTTTACCGAACAATCTTCTTTTGCACATGATGGCAGGAAAGTTATACCTTCATCAATATTCAGAGAGAAGTAATTGAATATTGGCTCAAGAAATGATTGATGAGCGATTAACATGGGCTTGTGAATCAATTTGAATAAATCATTGAACCAAATTCTTAAGTTTTACGTGATTTATCTGACGGTCCATAAAAGTGCTGCTGTGATTAATAGACAGGCAATGTATTTATGGAAAAACTAAATGAAATTTGAATTTAAAATGGCATTTCATTTTAACAGAAGATCAATACCCTTACCCAGGTAAATAATGAGTGCTTAATAACTTGCACATGGTATCATGTGATAGGATATTATTGTGTTTTTATAATTCTACACTGTGTAAAACTCCCCTGCATCTCGGCCTGTATTAAAACCCGTCAAGCCTAAAAATCAACATACATCAAAGAGATAATATATTCTCCCCAAACAACCAGCGGTGAGGATTACACAGATAGAAGAGGAACAAGGCTGCAGTATAAACCTTCACATGCTTTCTATACAAGACAGTATATCATGCATCAGATAAGCATTTGTTCAGTCAAACGAACAGGAAATTGTCACATTCATTTTAGCAAAGCTGTCCGGGGATAAATTCAGTGCTGCAGAATTAGGATTGGAATATATTATCTAAGCAATACGCACAATACAGGGGCATGCCTATGCTATTACCTATGTATTATTGCAGCTACAAGGAATGGAAATAGAATACAATCGTATATTACTGTGAATAATAAACAAATATACATTTTATTACAGTTACTGGAGTATCAATGTGATCAAATAAGAGCTAACAACAAGAGTATATAAAACGACTATACACATGAACGCAGCATTTCCGGCAGCACCTGAAGGCATTCCATGAGCTAATAATGAGCTAACCAGTTAGATTGTCTGTGATAAATTTGGGGTCTGGACAGCATTTGCCTCGTAAAACGACGTTAAAACGTCTTTATTGTAGGTTATTAGTTTCAAGTATTGATATTTCCCAGGATTATATTTGTAGTCATTAGCAAGCTATTAGTTCATTAGGAAGGGTACTGAAAAATGTCTGCCATTAGCATCTCTGAGCTACATCCCAACATTGTTCAGCCTGTAAGTACCATCGTGTTCTACTCGTTCTTGGAGAATTCGGCCATAAATAAACAATTTTTGTCGAGCATGTTATATGTTCTGCTATGTTTTTGAATTATGAATCGCTTGGTTTCCTATGTAAGAACATACAGTATGTCGGCAAAATATTAAACCCATGCGTTTTTTTCTTCTAGAAAGTGGTTGGCATCATCATAGGAAAATCTGACACAAGGAGCTTCCCTGACCGAAAAAGTTAGTATAAATTTGCTGTTTTATTAAAAATGTACTCGAATTATGACATGACCTATGTGCATTGGTGTCTTGTACAATAGCGTCCTCTTCTGGACATTGATGTATATGGTTTCATGTTAAAAGTTTCACCCTTGTAAGCAAACACCGAGGGGCCAAGATGATATCATACAATTAAGTCAATATTTTATTCTAAGTCATATATTAAGATATTTAAGCATTCATTTTGTATTTTTGACTTTTGACAGATTCATATTACCGACCTGTACTGTAAGCCACTAAAGTCCTGAGTCCAATGTTGCCAGATTTTGCCAGAAAATCAAGCAACCATTGCAATGAAAACGATACAAACTGGCATCCACCCAAATATAGATACCGTTATTATTACACTATACATACGCAACAGTAAAATAATAAGCACAGTTAATATAACACTTTTGAAAAAACCTGAATTATTTAAATAACTTGAGATGTTTAAACCCTAATTGATGGATGATATTTACCTAAGTGGCTATTTTTGGGTCACTCATTTTGTGTTTTGGGACTGTGGAACACATGTCCGTTTGCGGAATTCAATGCCTTTCAATTATTTTCTCTTACACCTCCAAATAAGTAGAAGAAAATATTTTGCGCGCTCCCCCACCCTTCACCTCTCTTTGCTGCAACTATAAATAGTGTAATTTGTCTATAAAATTGTTTTGAGTACACCTCTGCATAACATTGTATCCTTTATAATATTAAGGAAACAAAATAATATAGAACTATATATAACCTTACAACAAAGAATACTTTTATTAACACTGTTTGTTAGTCTCCATCCATCTATCCATCTTCTTCCGCTTATCCGAGGTCGGGTCGCGGGGGCAGCAGCCTAAGCAGGGAAGCCCAGACTTCCCTCTCCCCAGCCACTTCGTCCAGCTCTTCCCGGGAGATCCCGAGGCGTTCCCAGGCTAGCCGGGAGGCATAGTCTTCCAAAGTGTCCTGGGTCTTCCCCGTGGCCTTCTACCGGTCGGACGTGCCCTAAACACCTCCCTAGGGAGGCGTTCGGGCGGCATCCTGACCAGATGCCCGAACCACCTCATCTGGCTCCTCTAGATGTGGAGGAGCAGCGGCTTTACTTTGAGCTCCTCCCGGATGACAGAGCTTCTCACCCTATCTCTAAGGGAGAGCCCCGCCACCCGGCAGAGGAAACTAATTTCGGCCGCTTGTACCCGTGATCTTGTCCTTTCGGTCATAACCCAAAGCTCATGACCATAGGTGAGGATGGGAACGTAGATCGACCGGTAAATTGAGAGCTTTGCCTTCCGGCTCAGCTCCTTCTTCACCACAACGGATCGATACAGCGTCTGCATTACTGAATACGCCGCACCGATCCGCCTGTCGATCTCACGATCCACTCTTCCCTCACCCGTGAACAAGACTCCGAGGTACTTGAGCTCCTCCACTTGGGGCAGGGTCTCCGTCGCAACTCGGAGATGGCACTCCACACTTTTCCGGGCGAGAACCATGGACTCAGACTTGGAGGTGCTGATTCTCATCCCATCCCATCCCATCTGTTTGTAAGTCTGTAACAGAAAAAAATTAAAGTGCATGAATTTGCCTAAAATCGCATCGCGCCCCCCAACCATTTAAGAAGGACTGGCCTAATCCAGGAGAAAGGTGCACAGAAATATCCAGGTTTTTTTTTATTCTAGTTGTATTCATATACTGTACATTTTCTTCTTAATATGTTTTATTGTTTTTATTGTTAAACTGTTTTTAGTGGAAATGTTTTCAATAAATATGCAGTTTTTATTGTGCCACAAAGTTTTTTTCAGATGAGGGAACATTTCTAAGTCGACGTAATACTGTAGGTGAGCAAGATATTCCAGGAAATGGAGAGAAACTACCCACCGCACAGATAGAAAAACTAAGCCCAAAAAAGCAATAACCGTATTTTTCAGTTTTTTTCATAATTTGGCCGCGGGTGTGACTTATACTCAGGAGCGACTTATGTGTGAAATTATTAACACATTACCGTAAACTATCAAATAATATTATTTAGCTCATTCACGTAAGAGACTAGACGTATTAGATTTCATGGGATTTAGCGATTAGGAGTGACAGATTGTTTGGTAAACATATAGCATGTTCTATATGTTATAGTTATTTGAATGACTCTTACCATAATATGTTACCTTAACATGCCAGGCATGTTCTCAGTTGGTTATTTATGTGTCATATAACGTACACTTATTCAGCCTGTTCACTATTCTTTATTTATTTTAAATTGCCTTTCAAATGTCTATTCTTGGTGTTGGGTTTTATCAAATACATTTCCCCAAAAAATGCGACTTATACTCCAGTGCGACTTATATGTTTTTTTCCTTCTTTATTATGCATTTTCGGCTGGTGCGACTTATACTTCGGAGCGACTTATATCTCGAAAATATGGTACTTGTTCAAAAATAACCCAAAAAAATTGCAACCTGCAACTTTGCCAAAAAAATCACACGGCAGCGCAAAGTAGTTTATAAGAAGCGGACTTAGCAACACTGCTAGAGCCTTGCACTGGTCCAATTTTACCAGTCTAAAACCGTCCCACACATAGATACTACGCAACTAAGCTCCGAAAGCGTCTGCTCCCTCACGCTGCTGCTACTCTTCCCCTTTTGCTCCTAAGACAGCAAGAACTCGACTCGGTGAAAAAAAACAACGTGAGTATGGCTCCCTGATCTTCGTGCACTGTTCTCATGGATAGGTTGGCCCTACTCTAGGACCATGTCCACCAGTTAGAACAGAGTAATTTCCTAACTATAGACGCCGCGGACACGTTTGCTAGCGTTAGTTGTAGCGAACTGACTCGCCCACTGTGGTCTACAAGCCACGGTGAACCAGTTAAAACGCATACTAGATTTAGCTGACTCGCAACAGGCCTAGTGAACACGTACGATAGGTTAATCACACCACTAGCTACGCGAACATAGTTGTACACGTTGGCTCCAATGACACTAGAATGAGACGGTCAGAGATTACAAAAAGGAATATAGCTCGGACTTGTAATCTCGCTAGAAAGATGCCTCTGCATCGAGTACTTGTCTCTGGCCCCCTGCCTGCGAGAGGCAATGATGAGAGGTATAGCAGATTAGTCTGGTTTAACAAGTGGCTGGCTAGTTTTTGTAGAGAACAGTTACTAACGTTTATTGATAATTGGACCTCTTTCTTGGGCAAGCCAGGGTTGCTGAGGAGGGATGGCCTTCACCCTAACCGGGAAGACGCCATTACTCTTTCCAGAAATATAGTCTACTCTTTGAGTCAAGCTTGACTAACTAGAATATAGCAAGCTCGGATACAGGCAATTACAGTGTCTGTTAGCCCGGGTGAGGAGTCAATTAAGATACAACTAACCAGTGCCAGGTTGGAAAATTCCTGCACACATAGCATTTCTCATAGAATAATACATAACTCACATAATGTTTTTTTCTGTAGCGACTATGCCAGAGGTGAACATGCATTCTACTGAGGTGGAAAATTATGATGCATTAAATCTATTGCAGCACCAAGAAAATAATCTCAAGATACCCATCATATCAATTCCTAGATGTGATCAAAATTATTTTAGGTGCACTACACAAAATAGACGTAATGTTATTAATATCAGCACTACGGATACCATTAACAAAAATGCCTCAAAACAACCCACTACCTATAAAATGGGCTTTTTAAACATCAGATCATTGTCTCCAAAAACGTTATTAGTTAATGAGGTCATTAAAGACAACAATCTTAACATTACTGGTCTCAGCGAATCTTGGCTAAAACCAGATGATTTTTTCCCACTTAACGAGGCATCTCTTCCTAACTATACGAGTTCACATATTGGCCATCCCCTTAAAAGGGGTAGAGGGGTTGCATTAATATCGAATGAAAACCTTAACCTTAGCCATAACCTAAGTAATAAATATAAATCATTTGAGCTGCTTACTATGAGGTCTGTCACACTGCGATCTCTCCTTATGGCTGTTATCTATGGCCCCCACTGGGCCCTATTCAGACTTTATCAGGGAATTTTCAGAGTTTGGCGCTGATCTAGTGACGCACGCAGATAATACAATCATAATGGGGGATTTTAATATCCATATGAATATCTGTCAGACCCTCTGTGCGTGGCGCTCCAGACTATACTTGATAGCCGTGGTCTTACACAAATAATAACTAAAGTAATGTCCGATCCTTACCTTATCAAATTTGAAGTTCTGACTCATTGTCAACAAGCTACTAATAACCAATGCTTTAGCAGCCGCAACATTACTGCTGTCACAACTACCATTCTTGCTGGCCTATTGCCCTCGATAATGGTACCATTCCCAAATTATGTGGGCTCTATCGATAACCTCAATAAAAACTTTAACGATGCCCTGCGTAACGTCATTGATAGTATAGCACCGCTAAAGCTAAAAAAAGCCCCCCAAAAGGCATACCTCCTGGTTTGCAGAAGAAACCAGAGCTCTTAAATTATCATGTAAAAAGCTGGAACGTAAATGGCGTGCGACTAAACTTGAGGTTTTCCATCAATCATGGAGTGATAGTTTAATCATTTATAAACATGTGCACAGCAGCTAAATGAACACTTACCGTCTAACAATCCCTGTGAACCCTTCCAGTCCAGTTTCAGGGCAAATCACTCGACGGAGACAGCCCTCGCAAAAATGACTAATGATCTATTGCTAATGCGTCATCCATGTTGATGCGCTGCTTTCGATACCGTCGATCATAACATTCTATAGACCATATCAAAACACGCTCGTATGTCAGACTTGGTTTAACTCCTATCTTACTGACAGGATGCTGTGCATTTCGCATAACATTGTGACCTTGGAGTATGTTAAGGTAACATGCAGAGTTCCACAGGGTTCGGTTCTTGGCCTTGCACTCTTCAGCATCTACAACATCATCATACGCAAATACGGTGTTAGCTTTCACTGTTATGCTGATGACACCCAGCTTTACATGCCACTAAAGCTGACCAACACGACAGATTGTAGTCACCTGGAGGCATGGCTAAATAAAATTAAACAATGGATGTCCAGCAAAGATGTTGACTGCTCATTATTGTATATCACCATTTCAGATGTTGGTATGGAGAGATTTACTTTTCGCTTCACCATCAAGGACTCTCCTGACTTCTTCATCAATGTGACGGCTTGGGGAAATGATGGGTACATCAATGGGCTCTATGGCAGTTTCAGCATCGGAGATTGTGGTGAGACCTCTCCTTCCTAAAAGTTAAATCATTGTTAAAAGATGACATAAGCTTCATTTTAATGCCTAATCATATTATTTCTTCAGTCACCATTGAAAATCCATTAGTGACCACCAAAGACCCAGAAAAGGATGATAGGTTCTGTCCAACAACACCAACGTAACATAATACTCACACAACACGCTACTGATGCAATTTATATCTAAGTGTAACATATTTGATGACATTGTCATATCTGCTCTCTCAGTCCCTACAGGCTGATGGTGACAGAGGTTCACTCCCAGGTGAATATGTGTGCAGACATGGACACCACAGATAGCCTGCTGCCGCTGATCCACCTGCCAGTTAAGGACTCCAGAGACTTCTACACTCTGGGAGACATAGTGGCCAACGGACAGAGTCTGGAAGGATCATTTATAAACATACTTGCTGCTGCGAAATCAGTAGGTTATCTACATTTGTTTTTGTAATAATAATGCTCAGTTTAGTTTGACACTGTCACAGGGGTATTTATTTAGCAATATGGTAATCATCATGGAGTAGTTTGTGACTATCTCATCACAATTAAAAACGAGCTCAAATAAAGAACCAAAAGATAACATCAGCAGATCTTTGTTATATTGCTGCCTAGTCAGCATTTTGCCTAAAACTACTGCTAATAATACCGCTCGTCGATACATTGTTGTCATTACTTAACAATTACAACATTACTTTTCAGTATTCAATAGTCTCATACAAGTTTGACCTTATACATTATTAATTCCGCTTACATGATTTAGTGCGGGGGGAGAAGTATCTCCCAACAAACTTGTTAAACAAACTTCAAGCTTTCAAACATACATACTGTATTTTCCTCAAAGCCAGATTATCAAATGAATTCATTTTAAATGCCTTGCCCTTCTCTTTTTCAGATTGGGGAGACTAAACTGTTCAGGACATCCGATGGACGCCAAGGACAGAGGCTGGAAGTGAAGCTTTTTGATGATTTGGTTTCCTCTTTTCCACTCATCTGGTGTGTCCCGTGTATCAATGTTGCATGTTTGCATTGGCTACTGTGTGTTGTTTTGTTTCACATCGAGTTGGATTGCATGTCAAATTTTTAACTTTCTGATCTCTGATTCATTGACAGTTGGGACAGAGAAGCTATTCATCTTATCCAGACTTCGGTAACCAAAGGGACTGGTAGGGAAGCCACAGAACTGATCTCTATTTGACTCTTATTACTGCCTGTCACATCATATTAACATTCCCGCACAGCTGATATTTGAGATGAATGCTTTATGTTATTTCTGAGATAACTTACGCTTGTTTTGACTTTGGGTTCCTCATTCCAAGTGCTCTTCCTAGCCGATACAAAGATTACCTTTGACAGCTTCCGCAAAGGAATGAATGCATCTGTCAACTTCAAAACGATTATCACCGTCAATCCTGGTAAACACATCACCAACGCATAACATCGCACCGTGTAAGTCATGTGTTGCTGTACATGTCAATCATCGTTTGCTGTCAGACACCCGGGAGGCCAGTCTGCTTTACAGCTATGCTAAAGAGATGGTGGAATCCGGGGCTCTGGAAATCGACAAGTCAGAGGATATGCCAGGTAAATTGTTATTCGTGTTTGAAAAAGAGCACCTGGTCATGAACTTTCATGACTGTTTTGGTTTTGTGTTGTATGTGTCATGTGTTTAGTGTTTGTTTCGGTTTTCAGCGCTCCTACCGCTCATGATTGCTACATTCTGTGGGTGCACTGCTTCCTCACACTTGTCTCTTATTGTAATTTAGAGGGTTTATAAGCCAGCCATGATTCTTGTATTCCGTTTATGTTTGCATGTGTACCTTAATGCTGCCATATGCCTTGCACCAGCCACTTTCGATTGTACCCTTAAAACTCTTTTACATGGGCCACCGTGACACACCTGCTGTATTTAAAAGGGGAACCGCACTTTTTTTGAAATTTGCCTATTGTTCACAATCATTATGAGAGACAAAAACACACACATCTTTTTTTTTAGGATTTTGAAGACGATAAAAAACGTTTTCAAGATGCGGCTAATGGGAGTCACCGTTGTAGCCTTCCAAGCCTCTAAAACAACTTCAAAACCCTCCATCAATGTTTTATATACCGGTACACGCTGCAAATCAATATATAATGCAAATCTATGTAACAAACATGATCATATCAATATGTAATATGTACAATATTTACTGTATTGGGGTCATTTTATGCACAGCCAGAACTAATTCTTCGGCTCACTTATTTCCGTTTACAAAGCAGCGCACTTACAAATTTCTGCAACAAATATGTTCCTACTCCCGGAATCAAACGTGAGTTTGTTTTCTAAACATGGCAAACTTCGCAACAGACATCAAAGACGACTATTTTTGGACAACCTTATATTTTTGAAACTAAATATACGGAGGATGAACTGCTGCTTATAGAAGCGACCACAAAGAAGAGGCTGAAACGTTGGGACAGACGGAAGCCGAGAGAGTGTGACACGGTCATGCTGCAAATATGGAACTTTTGAGCCAAGCTATGCCGAATTAATAGAGTGGCCAAATCAACTGGAAAACAACCCCGGCCAGCTTGACCTTTTTTAAAACTAAATCAGTTTATTTATTTGTCAGAGCTGTTGCTCCAGCGACCCCGAAAGGGACAAGCAGTAGAAAATGGATGGATGGATGGATGTGTATGTACTTTTTGGAGGAATGTCGTGAATCATAGAACTGGCACCCAATGTTATTAAAAAGTATGGATTTTGAATCGAAACATTTTTTTGAATCGAGAACCGATTTATTTTTCATTTTTCATTCATTCATTTATTTCAGGCAATGACACAAAGAAAATACAAGGTAGACAACACATAATAATATTAATTAATATAATGCAAAAGGTAATGATCCAGTTTTGCCTGAAAGGGAGTGAGAAGATGATAATTTATTTAATCCCATCCCAGTTCTCCATTCAATGATTAATTAATTGAGCTTCACTGTTACTTTGTTCAATGATTATAATACAAACGTTGTATCATGGTGGCATTACCACAGGTAACAATAATTGTTACACTGTAACAATAATTTGTAGCAACAAATTTAATCAAATCTTTACCCCCAAGAATCGATTCTAATCGTGCGGTGTCCAATGATTCACAGCCCGACTAAATAATGCCATATTTTTGTTACTTTATCATTTAATATGCATGTTTCAGACTGCAAATATGTATGATTGATGTATGTATGATTTATGGGGATATGTTTATTTTGCTGGAAAACTTAAGTGTTCTCAGCATCCCTTGCACCACTATATTTTCGACATCTTCACATGAAACCATAACCTTATAAATATTACATTAAATCGTACATTAGTTTGAATAGTTTGTAGTGTGAAACATGTATATGAAATGGGAAAACAAACAAAATATTGCATTATTTAGAGTAGTGATTGTACTTACTTGAAATATTCCTTGTTCACTGTTTTCATGCAAAGAAGAATATAGTATAATGTTCATATTACAACCTCAATACAAAACATATTATGACCAACCTCATATTTCCTAAGATAAGTGTTTTCACATATACAAAAACACTTTAAATAAAATGCATTTGGAAAAAAACAATATAGTTATAATACATATTCTCTTTTTCCAAGATGTCATATTTTTTGCCTGGACGAGTGACGCCGATGCTTGTTGATTACACACCAAGCACACATTTTACATTCATCTCTGTGAATAAGTAGTAGTTGGTCAATTTCTCTTGGAAAACTTAACTGTCTTTATTCTCTATTCTCATTTTTGACAAGGACCATTTGGCTAATACAGGGTGAGTGGAAACCAAGGTAGACAGTATTAGCAAAAGGCACATTACTACCATCTGCTGTTCAGTGAGTGTGGGAGTTGGGCATCTTTTTCTACTCTAATTACAATAGTGCACCCCAAGCGGAGGATTTAGGAATAGCATGGTAGACATAATTTTTTTCAAAATTAATCCAGCAGGGCAGATTGAACTCCTTAGCGGGCCGGTTTTGGCCAATGGGCCGTATGTTTGACAACCTTGCTTTAGAGTGGTCAGTGTACAGCTTGTGTTTCAGTAGAGATTTGGAAAAAAATACTTGACATACAAGTGTGCCAATATGTCTAGTTTACAGTTAAGCATGGCTGTAGTGTAATTGAGGAAACATACATTATTTTCAGGGGAAAGGAAATCTATACTGCTTCTAAGCTGTACAAGGACTATTCTAATGTATGTCTAACTTTAATTTCTATAGTATTGTCTCTTGAGAAATATATACAATGGTTGTTGAAATATGAGGGGTGTACTCGCTTTAGTAAAAGCTGTGATTATGTATTTTATAATCCTGCAGTGGAGTCCATCACTGACGTGTACACGGTTAGTCAACTGAAGGGGAAATCACAGGAAACTGTTGAGATATTCTTTGGCATCACATTCAGCTTCATCTCCAAGCTGGACCTGGACTCTTCGGTTTCAAAAGTCATCAAGACACGCTGGTATGTTTACCCGAGCACACGGGATGCAGCATTTGTTGGAATAATTTTTGGATTACCGCCCTCTGTCTCAGCTCCAGATGTAAATTCCAGGCGCCTGAGGGCCTGCAGTGTTGCAGTAACCAGTTGTGTCCGGGGAGGGGTCAAGCCTTTTCAGCCAACACAGGCTTTGACCTGCTGGTGGACCTCACAGACCACACGGGTACTCTGCACGCCTGCAGCCTGAGAAACCCAGTGGCTGAGATAACATTTGGCTGCACTGTTAGTATTACAAACAACACTACTTCTTATTGAAAAGAAAAACATCAACTGTATCTCTTTCTTTGCTGCAGACAGAAGAGTTTACCCGTTTGACCGACGATGAGCGCACTGCAATGAAGTGGAAGTTTCTTTTGGAGAGATGCAAAACATATGTGAAGGTGCAGTAGGTATACCCGTTCTACTTTTCCAATTTAATGCAAACTAATGGTTTTTCACATGATGTTTTAGATCCTACCGTCCACTAAGACAAAGAGTGGGGTCAGAGCGGTTGTCCTGGCCTGCTCACTGGCTGACCCGGGTGAGGTGAAGCAGCACATGTTGGCGCTACTGCAGCAGCCCTGAGCAACACATTTAAAGTTATTGTTGACCCTTTTCATCTGTTATTACAGTAACCATTAGTAAACAGTAACAATGGGTGTTGAGACTTTGTGTTTAAATGCTTGAAATTATCTACTGTATTTGTTTATGTTTATTAATTAAAAAAAACTGTTTTTGTTTTACATTTTCCCCTGTTAAATTGCCTGTTCAACCTGTTTCACAGTAAAGTTGCATTCATTATTCATATCTGATGTATTATATTAAAATGATTCACACACAGTTGAATGATGTGTATGACAACTTGATTATTTATGTATATTTATTATTACTTATTTATCTGAAACGTGTTAGCAATTGCAATGAAACGGAAAAAGGGTTGGATTTAATACTCTATACTTCTTCCTACTGCTTTTTCTGTTATGTAATGTGATGTACGATGTTGTAACTATATGCACGTTCGAAAAATTTAAACTAATACTATAACCATAAGTCAAAATAGTTCCTGTGTTTATCTGCTATTAATAACATCCATCCATCCATCCATTTTCTACCGCTTGTCCCTTTCGAGGTCGCGGGGGGTTGCTGGAGCCTATCTCAGCTGCATTCGGGCGGAAGGCGTGGTACACCCTGGACAAGTCGCCATCACATCACAGGACCAACTCAGATAGACAGACAACATTCACACACTAGGGCCAATTTTAGTGTTGCCAATCAACCTATCCGCAGGTGCATGTCTTTAAGGCGAATTTAAAAAGTACACCATTTAGTGGGAATTAATTGATTAACGTGGACCCCGACTTAAACAAGCTGAAAAACGTATTCAGGTGTTACCATTAAGTGGTCAATTGTACGGAATATGTACTGTACTGTGCAATCTACTAATACAAGTTTCAATCAATCAATCAAAACGAGTATGACAGCAAAGGAAAGTTTTATACAATAATCAGCGTTCGTCGAGTATCGCAAGCCAATAATATTTAAAACATTGATCACGGTTTGTAATGAAGAAATGCACATTTGCTTTCATTTTTTGAATTAGCTTGTCATTTAAAAAGAGGAGCCAGCAGATGGCAGCACGGTAAAAGCGGAACCTTTGCATTCATACGTGTTGCTAGAGGGAACTGTTTACAATAACGTACGAGGAGCCTACCCGCTGCACTAACCGTTCAAGGTAATCGCAACATAATGTATATTTCCTAAATTTTAACTTTCAATTAGTAATATTCACATCTCATTTTGTAAAATGATACATATTAACTTGTCTTACTCATTTAGCAGCGCTACGCTACTCGTTAGCTTACTAGATATTTAGTCATGTTTATGTCAAATACAACATTAACATCGCATGTGTTTTGTTGTACGTTTTACTTTAAGCCAGGGTGGTAGCGAGCACTACAACATGAACGTGAATCAAGGGACTGTGGGCAGCGACCCGGTCATTCTAGCCACGGCTGGGTACGACCACACAGTCCGCTTCTGGCAGGCCCACAGCGGGATCTGCACCCGGACAGTCCAGCACCAGGACTCTGTATCCTTTAATTGGCTAGCAGCACACTTCCGGTTGGCAAGGAGACAAGTGTTGGGGGTTCATAATTGTTCTTAAATAATGTCTTAACTATTTCTTCCCAGCAAGTGAATTCACTTGAAATAACACCTGACAGGAGTATGATTGCTGCTGCAGGTTAGTTGTTTGACGAAAAAAAAATACATGATGTACCGTATTTTCCGCACTATAAGGCGCACCGCATTATAAGGTGCATAGAATAGACGCTACAGTAGAGGCTGGGGTTACTTTATGCATCCCGTAGTTGCGAAACCTGTTGTGGCTCAATATTGGTCCATATATAAGGCGCACTGTCAGCTTTTGAGAAAATTGGAGGTTTTTAGGTGCGCCTTATAGTGCGGAAAATACGGTACTGCATTCAATCCAACTGTCCTTTTTAAGGTTATCAGCACATCCGCATGTACGATCTGAACTCCAACAACCCCAACCCGGTGATTAACTATGACGGCGTGAGCAAGAACATCACGTCTGTGGGCTTCCATGAAGATGGGCGCTGGATGTACACAGGAGGAGAAGATTGCATGGCTCGTATCTGGGACCTGAGGTACACCACTGGAATACACCTACATGTGGAAACGTGTAATGTTATCATTGTTGTCATTCATTCAATAATCCCCCATAAGGTCACGAAATCTACAATGTCAGAGGATCTTCCAGGTCAACGCGCCAATCAACTGTGTGTGCCTTCATCCAAACCAGGTAGAACATTCACTTTTACAGTGTATCCGGGAAGTATTCACAGAGATTCACTTTTTCCACATTTTGTTATGTTACAGCTAGAGATGTCCGATAATGGCTTTTTTGCCGATATCCGATATTCCGATATCGTCCAACTCTTAATTACCGATTCCGATATCAACCGATACCGATATATACAGTCGTAGAATTAGCACATTATTATGCCTAATTTTGTTGTGATGCCCCGCTGGATGCATTAAACAATGTAACAAGGTTTTCCAAAATAAATCAACTCAAGTTTTGGGAAAAAATGCCAACATGGCACTGCCATATTTATTATTGAAGTCACAAAGTGTATTATTTTCTTTAACATGCCTCAGAACAGCAGCTTGGAATTTGGGATAAGGTCTCCCTGAGAGAGCATGAGGAGGTTGAGGTGGGCGGGGTTGAGGTGGGGGGACTAGGGGGTAGCAGGGGTGTATATTGTAGCGTCCCGGAAGAGTTAGTGCTGCAAGGGGTTCTGGGTATTTGTTCTGTTGTGTTTATGTTGTGTTACGGAGCGGATGTTCTCCCGAAATGTGTTTGTCATTCTTGTTTGGTGTGGGTTCACAGTGTGACGGTCACCATCAGTGTGACCTGTATGGCTATTGACCAAGTAAGCCTTGCATTCACTTGTGTGTGTGTGAAAAGCCGTAGATATTATGTGACTGGGCCGGCACGCAAAGGCAGTTTATCGGCGCTCTGTACTTCTCCCTACGTCCATGTACACAGCGGCGTTTTAAAAAGTCATGAATTTTACTTTTTGAAACCGACACTGATAATTTCCGATATTACATTTTAAAGCATTTATCTGCCGATAATTTTAATTTCAGTAACGCCAACCCTGTGTTGTTTTAGGCGGAGCTAATAGTTGGAGACCAGAGTGGTGTGATACATATTTGGGATCTGAAGACGGACCACAATGAGCAGCTGATTCCCGAGCCAGAAGTGTCGATCAACGCTGTTCACATCGACCCGGACGCCAGTTACATGGCGGCCGTCAACAGCTCCGTCAGTCACTCAACATAATCGTCTTTCAAAATAAACAACGGCCTCATCAACCAGTCGTCCTCCTTTGCAGGGGAATTGCTACGTGTGGAACGTTGCTGGAGGTGTAGGAGACGAGGTGACGCAGCTCATTCCCAAAACTAAGATCCCTGCGCACAAACGCTACTCTCTGCGCTGCAAGTTTAGCCCTGATTCCACGTGAGTATCTGCTAGATTTGGATTTATGGCTCTTGAGGGGCTGTTCCTTTCAAAGAGCCGAACAAAAGACTGGCTCATTATTGCGGTTATTCTTTTAACCTTTTTTTTCCTAATCAAACTGACAATCACGGGTAGCAGTTATAATGATAAGATGTGGAACAAAATCCTTTCAATTACACCAGTTTTATTCTATTAGTGAGAATTATTTTGAAATGTTGACTATAATTTTATTTGTGTTGTGTTTTCATTGAAAATATCCCATAAAGCTGGTGCCATATCACATGTTCAGATAATAACATTTAGGCTGCAACGATTATTTGATTGGAAAAAAAAAAGAAGCTTTGATTAAAATATTGTTGCATTAATTAAATGTTTAATAGATACATTTATTAAAAAAAAGATTAAATCCAGAATGCATGGCATGCCCGGAACTTTACATACATGGACCTAGTTTCCACACGGCAGCATCAATAGAGCGCACAAGAGCAGTGGTGTGTAGGCGCCATGATCTGTGTGGCAGCTAACAGCGTATGATGTTTTAATTCGCGACTTGTCTAGGGTGTACTCCACCTTCTGCCTGAATGCAGCTGAGATAGGCTCCAGCACCCCCGCGACCCAAAAAGGGACAAGCGGTAGAAAATGGATGAATGGATGTTAAATGCAATTTCAATCTTGATGTTGTGCATTTATTATAACAAAAGAATAACGGTTATGTCAAGCAGAAAATCTTTTATTTCACCTATTTTCCCCTAAAAACACACTATAAAATGTGTTTTATCTGATAAATCATACAAACTAATTGATAGATTACTTGATTAGTGGGATAAACGATAGTTGCAGCCCTAGTAAAATTACTATTTAGAATTTTCCCTCACCTAAAAAAAAAAGTACCACAGGGCACTTAAAAAAATCCACAAATAATAGGTAAGAATAAAGAATAAAATAAAACTAGCATAAAAATGTAAATCCAAAATTGTACTACCCTACCTAGTGTGTGTATACGCATTAACTACTTTACATACGGTACCCACATCAGAACAATAAGCGTAAAAGTTCATCTAATTGCTGCTTTTTTCCTTTGACTGACTCATTTTCTAGTTCAAAATCCAGTCCATAAGCCGTTCAAAAGACTTGATTCGTTCGCTATTGTCACATCTGTTGTGTCTGCCTCCTCAAAAACGTCATAATTAATTATGTATTAGCTTTAGGAAGCTTTGTCAACATTAATATTTGGGCTGTCTGGAAATTAAACTATTATCTTTGTAAACCCAACAATTTGGATAAAGTGTATCCTTTTCTATTCAAGGACGTTGTATTTCAAGAGACCCTCAGCAATCGGCGACAAACCGTGAATAAAGTATGCACACATAAAAAGCTCTAAAAATTCCTATCGCTGGTACTGTAACCCCTATAATGTCTCTTGTTTATCCATCCATCTTCCTCCGCTTATCCGAGGTCGGGTCGCGGGGGCAGCAGCTTAAGCAGGGAAGCCCAGACTTCCTTCTCCCCAGCCACTTCGTCCAGCTCCTCCCGGGGGATCCCAAGGCGTTCCCAGGCCAGCCGGGAGAAAATAGTCTTCCCAACGTGTCCTGGGTCTTCCCCGTGGCCTCCTACCGGTCGGACGTGCCCTAAACACCTCCCTAGGGAGGCGTTCGGGTGACATCCTGACCAGATGCCCGAACCACCTCATCTGGCTCCTCTCGATGTGGAGGAGCAGCGGCTTTACTTTGAGCTCCTCACCCTATCTCTAAGGGAGAGCCCCGCCACCCGGCGGAGGAAACTCATTTCGGCCGCTTGTACCCGTGATCTTGTCCTTTCAGTCATAACCCAAAGCTCATGACCATAGGTGAGGATGGGAACGTAGATCGACCGGTAAATTGAGAGCTTTGCCTTCCGGCTCAGCTCCTTCTTCACCACAACGGATCGATACAGCGTCCGCATTACTGAAGACGCTGCACCGATCCGCCTGTCGATCTCACGATCCACTCTTCCCTCACTCGTGAACAAGACTCCGAGGTACTTGAACTCCTCCACTTGGGGCAGGGTCTCCTCCGCAACTCGGAGATGGCACTCCACCCTTTTCCGGGCGAGAACCATGGATTCGGACTTGGAGGTGCTGATTCTCATCCCAGTCGCTTCACACTCAGCTGCGAACCGATCCAACGAGAGCTGAAGATCCTGGCCAGATGAAGCCATCAGGACCACATCATCTGCAAAAAGCAGAGACCTAATCCTGCAGCCACCAAACCAGATCCCCTCAACGCCTTGACTGCGCCTAGAAATTCTGTCCATAAAAGTTATGAACAGAATCGGTGACAAAGGGCAGCCTTGGCGGAGTACAACCCTCACTGGAAACGTGTCCGACTTACTGCCGGCAATGCGGACCAAACTCTGGCACTGATCATACAGGGAGCGGACCGCCACAATCAGACAGTCCGATACCCCATACTCTCTGAGCACTCCCCACAGGACTTCCCGAGGGACACGGTCGAATGCCTTCTCCAAGTCCACAAAACACATGTAGACTGGTTGGGCAAACTCCCATGCACCCTCACGGACCCTGCCGAGAGTATAGAGCTGGTCCACAGTTCCACGACCAGGACGAAAACCACACTGTTCCTCCTGAATCCGAGGTTCGACTATCCGGCGTATCCTCCTCTCCAGCACACCTGAATAGACCTTACTGGGAAGGCTGAGGAGTGTGATCCCACGATAGTTAAAACACACCCTCCGGTTCCCCTTTTTAAAGAGAGGAACCACCACCCCGGTCTGCCAATCCAGAGGTACCGCCCCCGATGTGCACGCGATGCTGCAGAGTCTTGTCAACCAAGACAGCCCCACAGCATCCAGAGCCTTAAGGAACTCCGGGCGGATCTCATCTACCCCCGGGGCCTTGCCACCGAGGTCTCTTGTTTATAATAAACAAAACAATTACAGGCTAAGAGCATACTATATTGTACTCACAAAAATGCAGTGACACAGCATCACATCTATGAAGCGTCTTTCTGCTGATAAATGTTGAGCGTCGTCAAACCACTTTCAAATACAGTCACCATTAAAACATGAAACCATGTCCAATTTAAAGAGAGGGAAACATCTACACAGATCTTGTAGCATTTTATGTTGTCATCTTTAGTCTGTTGGCCACCTGCTCCGCTGATCAGACCTGCAAGATCTGGAGGACGTCCAACTTCTCCCTCATGACAGAGCTGAGCATCAAGAGCAACAATCCTGGAGAGACATCAAGAGGCTGGATGTGGGACTGCGCCTTCTCGGGGGACTCGCAGTATATCGTCACAGGTAAAGTGTGGCATTTTAAATACACTTTAAGTTTATCTTTCACGTAAATGACCAGTGCAATAGATGGTAAACAGTGTGCAGCTGCAGTGTTTATGTACCTAACCAAAGCATTTGACACAATTAATCATATCTTAATTAACAAATTAGAATCGTAGTAATACGTGAAGCTCGACGAACAAACATCTGCAGCTTTAAATATATGTTGCGGCGTACCCCAGGGATCGATACCGGGACCAAAATTGTTCAATCTCTATATAAACAACATTTGTAAAGTTACAAAGGACCTAAAGGAACCCTATCATTTACAATCTTTATGAGACAAGAACACGTATGTCTTTTGGTGTCCTGGCCATTTTCTGGCACCCCTGTCTTATAGGATTGTGAATGATTTAAAAAAATAAAAAAGGCAGTTCCCCTTGAAAGTGTATTATTTGCAGACAATAGAACTACATTTTGTTATAATTGGTGGATTACACAAAAAAGTATATCATATTTATTTGCTGTTTGACAGTTGTTTAATGACTCAGCTTCATTGATCATCATATTAGAATATAACTAATCATAACGCCTATGTTGTTCAGTAACTTTCTAAAACCTTCAGGACACCTGTTTTTTTTTCAGCAGTTGCCAATCTGGCTCACTGATTCATGTTTGACAGGAACAAAAGCTCTGACTCAAGTTTATTTGTATTAATCTCTAAACACTGAATATGAGACTTATGTTCGGATCAATACTGCAATATAAATTAAATGTTTCTTCGCAGCTTCCTCGGACAACCTGGCCCGTCTGTGGTGTGTGGAGACCGGGGAGATCAAGAGAGAGTACAGCGGCCACCAGAAGGCTGTGGTGTGTCTGGCCTTTAATGACAGTGTGCTGACCTGAAGAGCAGGAGGGTGGGAGAAAAAAGGACTGTAACGCTGAAAACGAGACGGCCAAGGAGAAAACTGGTACACGCCTCTTGGTATACGATCACCTTAAAAAACCTGCAAGACATTATCCACCTTATGGACACAATTATAAACGGTAGTATTTACTACTAACTATATAAGAGGTGCACCATTAACTGGTTTTAATACAAACTGTGGTGTGTGTGTATAGCCCCCAAAAATAGTGTGTGAAGCTTTTCAAAAAATTAATGAGGGCGTGTTAAAAGGACATTAAAACAATCATACATGCTTTGTTTTTCAATTAAAAGAAACAAAAAACTAGCAAGACACCCAGCGTTTATTATTGGCACAGACGTGTGACGTTGCATTACAATGGTTACAGGAAGTACAAATGGAGAAGCAATACCAATTTTTTGTAATTCATCCCAACAACTGTTTTTTTTTCTTCCCAGTCTTATAAGCAATCTAAAACTGACTTCCCCTGATGAGCCGTCAGTCAGGCAGGTAGTAGAAGCACACGGACACACAGATGTTGTTGGGAAAGCAAATGTCGATGCAGAAGTACACCAGCCTCTGTTTGCCTGGCCCTAAGAAAGGAGACAAGGTTGTAGACGACCATGTAGTCCAGTAAATTAAGAGCTTTGCCTTCTGGCTCAGCTCCTTTTTATCGACAGATCGATACAGTGTACGCATTACTGCAGACGCCGTACCGATCCGCCTGTCGATCTCACGATCCACTCCTCCCTCACTCATGAACAAGACTCTGAGGTACTTGAACTCCTCCACTTGGGGCAGGATCTCCTCCCCAACCCGGAGATGGCACTCCACCCTTTTCCAGGCAAGAACCATGGACTCGGACTCGGAGGTGCTAATTCCCATCCCAGTCGCTTCACACTCTGCTGCGAACCGATCCAGTGAGTGCAGGAGATCCTGGCCAGATGAAGCCATCAGCACCACATCGTCTGCAAAAAGCAGAGACCTAATCCTGCAGCCACCAAACCGGATCCCCTCAGCCCCCTGGCTGCGCCTAGAAATTCTGTCCATAAAAGTTATGAACAGGATCGGTGACAAAGTCCAGCCCTCTCTGGAAACGTGTCTGACTTACTGCGGGCAATGCGGATCAAGCTCTGACACTGATCGTACAGGGAGTGGACCGCCACAATTAGACAGTCTGATACCCCATACTCTCTGAGCACTCCCCACAGGACTTCCTGGGGGACACGGTCGATTGCCTTCTCCAACTCCACAAAGCACATGTAGACTGGTTGGGTAAACTCCCATGCACCCTCAAGAACCTTGCCGAGAGTACAGAGCTGGTCCACAGTTCCACGACCAGGACAAAAACCACACTGCTCTCCCTGAATCTGAGGTTTTACTATCGGGCATAACCTACTCTCCTGTACACCTGAATAGACCTTACCGGGAAGGCTGAGGAGTGTGATCCCACGATAGTTAGAACACACCCTCTGGTTCCCCTTCCTAAAGAGGGGAACCACCACCCCACTGCTTCCCACTCCTGAGGCGCCTGAGTGCGTGTGTGTGTGTGTGTGTGTATGTATATAAGAATATATGTGTGTATATATACGTGTGTGTGTGTGTATGTATATGTATTAGAAATGCGCGGATAGGCAATTATTTCATCCGCATCCGCATCACAAAAGTCGTCATCCACCCGCCATCCAACCGAACTAACACTTTATCAAAAAATATTTCAGCCAGAAAGAGTTAGGACTGCAAGGTGTTCTGGGTATTTGGTATTCTTGTTTGGTGTGGATTCACAGTGTGGCACATATTAAGAGTGTTAAAGTTGTTTTATACGGTCACCGTCAGTGTAACCTGTATGGCTGTGGACCAAGTATGCCTTTCTGTCACTTACGTGAGCAAGCAGATGCTGCATACAACATGTGGCTGGGCTAGCACGCTGGCTAAACATGTTGTAGAGGGTGATAAAGGCAGTACTAACACGGCACGCCCTTATTCTTGTTGATTGGGTGAAAATCAGCAGACATTTGAGAGAATGGGTTCAACCGCCACCCGCCCGAATCTAATTAAAATCTATTAATATCGTCATGGATCCGCCCGACCCGCGGACTATCCGCGGACTCCGCGGTTGTGTCCGCAAACCGCGCATCTCTAATATGTATGTATTTATGTGTGTGTATATATATATATATATATATATATATATATATATATATATATATATATATATATATATATATATATATATATATATATATATATATATATTTGTGCATATATATACAAAACCCAAAACCAGTGAAGTTGGCACGTTGTGAAATTCATAAATAAAAACAGAATACAAAGATTTGCAAATCCTTTTCAACTTATATTCAATTGAATACACTGCAAAGACAAGATATTTAATGTTCGAACTGAGAAATTATTATTTTTTGATTATTTAATCAACTTAAAATTGAATGGCAGCAACACATTGCAAAAAAGTTGTCTTGCTGAAATAAGCAGGGGCGTCCATGATAACGTTGCTTGGATGGCAACATATGTTGCTCTAAAGCCTGTATGTACCGTTCAGCATTAATGGTGCCTTCACAGATGTGCAAGTTACCCATGCCTTGGGCACTAATACACCCCCATACCATCACAGATGCTGACTTTTGAACTTTGCGCCTGTCCGGATGGTTCTTTTCCTCTTTGGTCCGGCGGACAAGACGTCCACAGTTTCCAAAAACAATTTGAAATGTGGACTCGTCAGACCACAGAACACTTTTCCACTTTGCATCAGTCCATCTTAGAAGAGCTTGTGCCCAGCGAAGCCGGCGGAATTTCTGGGTGTTGTTGATAAATGGCTTTGGCTTTGCATAGTAGAGTTTTAACTTGCACTTACAGATGAACTGTAGTTACTGACAGTGCTTTTTCTGAAGGGTTCCTGAGCCCATGTGGTGATACCCTTTACACACTGATGTCGCTTTTTGATGCAGTACCGCCTGAGGGATCGAAGGTCATGGGCATTTAATGTTGATTTTCAGCCTTGCTGCTTACGTGCAGTGATTTCTCCAGATCCTCTGAATCTTTTGATGATATTAAGGATGGTAGATGGTGAAATCCCTCAATTCCTTGCAATAGCTCGTTGAGAAATGTTGTTCTTAAACTTTTTGACAATTTGCTCACACATTTGTTCACAAAGTGATGACCCTCGCCCCATCCTTGTTTGTGAATGACTGAGCATTTCATGGAAACTGCTTTTATACCCAATCATGGCACCCACCTGTTCCCAATTTGCCTGTTCACCTGTGGGATGTTCCAAATAAGTGTTTGATGAGGATTCCTCAACTTTCTCAGTCTTTTTGCCACTTGTGCCAGCTTTTTTGAACCATGTTGCAAGCATCAAATTCCAAATGAGCTAATATTTGCAAAACATAACAAAAGTTTACCAGTTCGAATGTTAAGTATCTTGTCTTTGCAGTCTATTCAACTGAAAATAGGTTGAAAAGGATTTGCAAATTATTGTACTCTATATTTATTTACGACTTACACTACGTGCCAACTTCATGTTAGGAATTTTATTTCGAAGGTCGTAAACAGTTTTTTTATGCGCTTGCTCTGAAGATATTAGGTAATAATCAATAATTCCTACTTGGCGGAATTTTTTTCTACCACAGTCACCTTGAAAAGCCATCGGAATCTCCCGAAAGTAAAGAATCCGTTTTTAAACAATATTAAATCCAGACTGTGATCAACATAACCTTAAATTCTAGTCACTTGTTCCTTATCCCATTTCTGACATTTCTTGAGCAAGTCTTATCCCCCAAAAACTTTTTGAGCTATGTTGCTAACTAACAGACACATAAACAAACAAGCAAATAAATGTGCAAAAACACACAATGAAGCACTGAGAAGAGTTAGCAACCGTCTCGCGATGCATTGCTGAGCCGAGTGCAATGAACAGGCGACAATGGCTGCACCCCCAGCCAATACATAACCTAACAATAATAACTGCTACTTTCATTGAACAAGCCTCGCCCCTGATGCTACTAAATGAGCCTTTACCGTCAGCCCTCTTGGTCCAGTGGATGGTTCTGTCCCGACATAGGACTTGGAAGGGTTCCTCCATGGTGGTCATGTCAGCCTGACTGGCAGCCAGAACCCCTAAGAACTCTGTGCGCCTCTGGGTCTCATTCACAGACAGCTGCAAGTCACTCTGGACAGAAAAGTACAAAGATTCAAACTGCAGCTATGCTAAGATAAATATCTCAGGAGGATAAAACTACAAATACAGTGGTACCTCAACTCAGGAGTGTTTTGAGATAACGGCCGTCTCTTGGCTAATTGTCATGCTTTGAGTTGCAAGCAGAAATTTGAGTAACAAGCATCCCCGCCATCAGTTGGCATAGCAAAGGACCTGTGTGAAGTTGGCCCAGCCCCACCTTCACCCAATAGTCTGTGCTACTGTACGTTTGTTCTGCAAACTGCCGTTACAACCTACTCAGTGGCCTAGTGGTTAGAGTGTCCGCCCTGAGATCGGTAGGTTGTGAGTTCAAACCCCGTCCGAATCATACCAAAGACTATAAACATGGGACCCATTACCTCCCTGCTTGGCACTCAGCATCAAGGGTTGGAATTGGGGGTTAAATCACCAAAAATGATTTCCGGGCTCGGCCACCGCTGCTTCTCACTGCTCCCCTCACCTCCCAGGGGGTGGAACAATGGGATGGGTCAAATGCAGAGGATAATTTCATCACACCTAGTGTGTGTGTGAAGTGGTACTTTAACTTTACGGTTTTTAAGTTATTCTAAAATATATTTTCTGACCCCACCTCCCACCTTGTCAAAATCACCCAAACTTGTTCCATTCGTTTTTTTATGGTCCAACTATTATAGTTTTTAAGTTAACATTTTATGTTATTTACGTACAATCAATGTGTTATTACCCATGGCTAGGCTCTAACTATGTTGCAATCTACCCACACTCGTCCCATTTATTTGTGCTGCAAAAAATATTGACAGTGTCATTATGGTTTTTAAGTTATTTAAGTTTTTTTTTGTTATTAACGTGTAATTTAGGTCATATTAACAATGACGAGACCCTAAATATGTCAAAATCTCCCCAAACTCGTCCCATTCGTTTGTGCTGCAAAATGTTTTGGTCTTAACAATTGTAGTTTTTAAGTTATTAACGTTTTGTGATTCACATGTGTCAAGTGGCCCACCCACCCCCACCCCACACTAAATCTACCTAAACATTTGTGCTACGTTGCTGCTGGTTTGTGCTGCAAACATTTTGGATTGCGCCGTTGCGTTTTTGAAGTTATTAACATTTTACTAATTTTTTTGTTATTAGCGTATTGTTATTCATAACCAGCCCTACAACCATGTCAAAATCTCCCCACACCTGTACCAGTTGTTTGTGCTGCAAGAATGTTTTGTCTAAATAGTTTAGTTTTTAAGCTATTCACAAATTATGATTCATAACCAACCCCCCACCTCCTCAAAATATCCCCAAACCGGTCTGTTTTTACATAGCTTATTTTGTTGTAACGTCAACAACACTGTTGTGTAGTCATT
Source organism: Entelurus aequoreus (assembly GCF_033978785.1). Lineage (NCBI taxonomy): Eukaryota > Metazoa > Chordata > Actinopteri > Syngnathiformes > Syngnathidae > Entelurus > Entelurus aequoreus. The sequence continues at coordinate 25,503,884 of NC_084738.1, forward strand.
ATATTTTAAAAGAAAGAATAGCCCGGGAATCGAACCCAGGACCTTTTCTCTGTGAGGCACAAGCACCAAATGTTGACAGGTATTTGTTCAATTTGGTCTTTATAATCTAATAACATGTTAATGAACATAAAAATCATGAAACGTAATAACATAAAACTATAAAATGTTAATAACTTACAAACCGTCCGGGCAAAAACTGACGGCATGGTGCAGTTGGGAGCGTGGCCGTGCCAGCAACCTGAGGATTCCTGGTTCGATCCCCAGCTTCTACCAACCTAGTCACGTCCGTTGTGTCCTTGAGCAAGACACTTCACCCTTGCTCCTGATGGGTCGTGGTTAGGGCCTTGCATGGCAGCTCCCGCCATCAGTGTGTGAATGTGTGTGTGAATGGGTGAAAGTGGAAATACTGTCAAAGCGCTTTGAGTACCTTGAAGGTAGAAAAGCGCTATACAAGTATAACCCATTTACCATTTACCATAACTTAAAAACTATTATACCTAAATACTTTATAGCTCCAACGGTTGGGACAAGTTTGGAGAGCTTTTGCCTGGTTATGGATAATAACACGTTAATACCATAAAATGTTAATAACTAACAAACCGTACGGGCACAAACGAAAATTTTTGTAGCACAAAACGACTGGGACAAGTTTGCTGAAATTTGGACAACTTGGGCGGGGCCAATTCAGCACAGGTTAGCAAATGTCACAGATCTGTCCAAAACATCTGGTCCTACACGCTAGCATTAACTTATAGCTACAGATCGACACAACTTAATTTTTTCAACCATGGGAAGGAAGAAGGGTGAGTGGAAATAAAAGTTCTGAGAAGAAGAAGAAGATGATATTCATTGAATTACAGAAATAAATACTCCAAAATATGACGTGTACTTGGTGAAGCAATTGGAGCGCATCACTGCTAGTCTGCACCATACTGAGGCAGAATGAGTCCAACACCAGCCAAGAATGTTAAAATAATACATCTAAAAGATGGACATTTATCCATAAAAGTATGAAAACGCTGCTAATGGTGTGTTTGACAGAAAAGCAGCCGAAATGTAAATACTGTACATTATAATTACATTATATCATACAACTATTATGTTTGTTATTATTACATTCGTATGTATTGCTTTTATATGACATTTCTTATTTTAAAGTTAGTTTTTTCATTTTAAAAGGCATGTTCATGTTAAAAGTGTGCTGATTTGGGATGCTTTGCAATTTGCTTTGCAATGGATTTCTATTCATTTCAATGAGAAACGTTAATTTGAGATACAAGTGTTTTGAGCTAAGAGCTTCCTTAAGGAACCAGGTAAGGTTGTAGATTGAGGTACTACTGTACAAATAAATCAATACTTATCTGACACTACTAATCAAAATGTTATTGTCTTTATAAAAGGCAATCATTTTGCATTGGTTTATCTTATTAAAAACCTAATGACCTAAAAAACAAAAAAGAATAAAGCTGAATATTTAATGATCTCTTTAAAGGTTATATTGCCAACAACATCTGATTGGATATATTACATTTCACTGCAAAAAAAAGGAGTCTTAAAAGCTAAAAAGCCCCCACACAGTGAGGCCATTGTTTGTGCTCCCAGACTCGGACTCTGGGTCGCTGTGGTCTTCTGTAAGAAGATCCCAGGCTGCAGGGATCGGATGTTTTAAGGAATCCAGCAGCAGAGAGGCACTCTTAAGAGATCCTTTTGTCCGGAAACCTTAAAAGTCTCAGCGTGTTTTCACAAGCCTCCTTTAAAGATGGAGGGATGTGATTCCGCACTGTCCTCAATCGCCGTGTTACCTTGCGTGCTGACGCTTGAAGTAAGGAGTCCACGTCCTCGTAGTCGGATGTTTCCATGGTCCGCAGGAAGCAGCTCTCCTGGCGGAGCGGTTGGTAACATATCAAGCCCTGTGCAAACACACACAAGGGTCTCAGACGCCATCTTCTCCCTCGTACGGTCCTGCTACCACACGTACGTGTTTGATGTCAAAGAGCACGGTGGATGTGAGGTTCATCCCCGACGTCACAGTAAAGGTCACTAGGCCGTTCTGCTGGTCCACGACCGCCGACTGGTTGAGGAGCAGGACCCCGGTCGGGTCTGGAGCAATGATCCGGACAGCCTGTGAAGACTAAAACGGGGACGATGAATTTGGCGAGGAGCGCCACAGGTGGGGTTACAATCAGACCTGGGAGTGTAGATAAGGCAGCCCCAGTTGTCCAGTCAGGCCCAGGGTCAGGAGGATCAGGAGCAGGGAAGCGGAGAGGCTGACACAGATGACTTTTTTCGGGATGTTCGCCGATGAGCCGCCGTTCTAGAGACACACGCACGCCATTGATTGAGTGCAATGTGCGCTGTAGAGAAATACACGTGCTTACCATACAGCATCCTGTGCCCTCTGGAACATTCCAACATGTCAGCATCCTGTGTCCCATCATGGCTCCTCACTCAACTGCTCGGCTCCCTTCTCCTGCGCTGTCGCCACCGAGCTGTGGTCATGTCGAGTGCTGGACTGAGATCCCATTCACCTGCATGGCTTCTCTCTCTTCATCCCCCCGGAGACCTCCCACTTCACCCCCGCCCCAAAACCCAAATTTGGGTAATGATCAAATACCAAGTAGTAACAGAGGCTGATACTTAAAATGTACCAGATTAATTTTTTCCTTTCATTCATTTATTCATTTGTTTCAGGCAATGACATTAAAAAAAGTACACAGTCGGGTGTGCCGTGGGAGATTATGTAATTTCACCTACCGGTAATTGGGTTAAAAATATTTTTTGCACACAAGTAATTATAATCCGCAAATGTGCCGTTGTTGAGTGTCGGTGCTGTCTAGAGCAGGCAGAGTAACCATGTAATACTCTTCCATATCAGTAGGTGGCAGCAGGTAGCTAATTGCCTTGTAGATGTCGGGAACACGGTTTGTCGTGATCACAATATGCGGGAGGCAGTGTGCTGGTAAAAAGGTATCTAACACTTAAACCAAAAATAAATAAAAGGCGAGTGCCGCTAAGAAAAAGCATTGAAGCTTAGGGAAGGCTATGCAGAACGAAACTAAAACTGAACTGGCTGCAAAGTAAACAAAAACAGAATGCTGGACGACAGCAAAGACTTACAGCGTGTGGAGCAGACGGCGTCCACAATGTACATCCGAACATGACATGACAATTAACAATGTCCACACAAAAAAGGATGGCATCCGCACAACTTAAATAGTCTTGATTGCGAAAACAAAGCAGGTGAGGGGAATAGCGTTCAAGGAAGACATGAAACTGCTACAGGAAACTACCAACAAAACAGGAAAAAGCCACCAAAATAGGAGCGCAAGACAAGAACTAAAACACTACACACAGGAAAACCGCAAAAAACTCAAAATAAGTCACGGCGTGATGTGACAGGTTGTGACAGTACACCTACTTTGAGACAAGAGCTATAGTGATGCATGCTTGGTTATGGTTTAAAGTCATGTCCAACAATTGCGAGAACGACTTTTTACTGTCAACATCGGCTACTGAGTTTTATTTTTCAATGATTTCTGCTGGTGGTGTGCCTCTGGGTTTTTTCAACGAAAAAAATGTGCCTTGGCTCAGAAAAGATTGAAAAACACTGAGGTAGGCAACACAAAATAATATGAATTAATATAATGCAAAAGGTAATGTACAGCATATAAGCAAGATGATCCAGTTTTGCCTGAAAGGGAGTGAGAAGAAGATAACTTATTTAATCCCACCTCCAGTTCTCCATTCAGTGATTGATACTTTGAGCTTTACTGTTACTTTCTTCAAGGATTATAATACAAATGTTGTATCATGGTGACATTACCACAGGTAACAATAATTATTACACTGTAACAATAATTTGTATCAACAATGTAGGAAGAATGAATATACCAACAATGGTAAGGGACAACATAACAATAAAGGTAAGGAAACATTAACCACATATTAACACTTTGAGACAGAGTACAACAGCAAGTCGAATTAAAGACCCTCATCTCTATATTTGAACCAGACCCGATGTTTGTATAGTACGCTATATTGCCAAAAGTATTTGGCCACCCATCCAAATGATCAGATTCAGGTGTCCTAATCACTTGGCCCGGCCACAGGTGTATAGACTCAAGCACTTAGGCATGGAGACTGTTTCTACAAACATTTGTGAAAGAATGGTCCGCTCTCAGGAGCTCAGTGATTTCCAGCATGGAACTGTCATAGGATGCCACCTGTGCAACAAATCCAGTCGTGAAATTTCCTCGCTCCTAAATATTCCAAAGTCAACTGTCGGCTTTATTATAAGAAAATGGAGGAGTTTGGGAACAACAGCAAATCAGCCACAAAGTGGTAGGCCACGTAAACTGACAGAGAGGGATCAGCGGATGCTGAAGCGCATAATGCGAAAAGGTCGCCGACTTTCTGCACAGTCAGTTGCTACAGAGCTCCAAACATCATGTGACCTTCCAATTAGCCAAAACATTTTGGACAATTCCATGCTCCCAACCTTGTGGGAACAGTATGGAGCGGGCCCCTTCCTCTTCCAACATGACCGTGCACAAAGCAAGGTCCATAAAGACATGGATGACAGAGTCTGGTGTGGATGAACTTGACTGGCCTGCACAGAGTCCTGACTTGAACCCGATAGAACAGTGGTCCACAACCTTTTTGTAGCTGGGGACCGGTCAACGCTTGAAAATTTGTCCCACGGACCGGGGGGTGGGGGGAGGAGGGTTTTTTTTTTTTTTTTTGATTTGTTTTTTTCATAAATAAATACAATCATGTGTGCTTACGGACTGAATCCCTGCAGACTGTATTGATCTATATTGATATATAATGTATATATTGTGTTTTTTTATGTTGATTTAATTTAAAAAAAAAAAAAAAAAAAAAGTTGTTTTTTTAAATTTCTTGCGCGGCCCGGTACCAATCGGTCCGCGGACCGGTACCGGGCCGTGGTCCGGTGGTTGGGGACCACTGCGATAGAACACCTTTGGGATGAATTAGAACGGCGACTGAGAGCCAGACCTTCTCGACCAATATCAGTGTGTGACCTCACCAATGCAGGTGGCCAAATACTTTTGGCAATATAGTGTTTAAAATCCATTAATAGTTTGGCATTGCTTGTGTTGTAAGTCCAGTTTGTTCCAGAGTTTTACTCCACATACAGACACACAAAAACATTTACGAGGGGTTTGAGCTCTTGACAATGAGAAATATCCAAAGATCATTGAATAATTACATTTTTGATCACAATTATAATCAGACAAAAACACAGGATGGTTGTGTAACAATATCAATTAATTTAAAAAAATGTTTACCCTTAAAGTCTTCCAGTGTCCAGGGACTTATTTCCTGAGTTTGTAAACAACAACACAAATAACAAGATGTTTTTTTGATACTAAAAAAAGTCGTAATTTAATCACTGTGGTATCGAGCTGATACTATACTACTCAATAGTGTTAGTGTTGATATTTGTATCAGTCCGCCCACCTTTGTTTACATTCAAAAGCTCTAATTAGCGGTGCGCGTTACTTGCTACACTGTGTTTAGCTAGTCCTCATCTCCTGGGATGATGTTTGTAAATAACAATTTATTTGCTGCGGTGGAGGCGAGGAAGAGGGGGCCAAATGTAAAAGTTTCTAGCAGGTATATGTCTCACATTTAACGTATTTCTCACATTTAGCTCATTTTCATTCAGTTTAAGTTCAAACTAAATAATAAATCTTTTTTAAATAAATAATAAATATAAATCTAAAATTTCAATGTGAGTGGTAAATGTTGAATCCAAACCTATATTTTAATTCTAAATCTAAATGTGAGCGCTAAATCTCTTGCCAAGTATACAGATGAATATTTACAGAAATGACAGTTTTCCACCAATTCCAGGCCCCTCAGCCGCAAAGCCACGCCCAAATGTCTGCTTCTCCTACATGGAAACATGACAGATGCATAATGACAGATTACCAGGGGTGTGCCGTCAGGGCCAGCAAGGCCTTCTCTGCTGGCCTAACAGGACGGCACACATCTAGGTAGCCTGATGTTAACGAGACTGTGATTAGATACTCACTTGTCATTCCAACGTGAGTATCCATTCACAAGTTGCAATTTAGCAGGAGAACAAAATGATTAGGTGGCAGATATTTATTTGCAACGCCATTTTCAAGAAGGATATTTAAAGAGAAACTACATCTTGTGAGACCATGTCGGCGATGAAATGGGGAAATGCTCGCCATTTCCACTCCAATCAACCGACTACGAGGGGCTATACGGCGTTGAATGGGTGCTACAAATTGTGAGTTCAAATATTTAATTTCTTTATTTTTTCACGTTTAATGTTTTTTTTTTTATTTAAATTTTGACAGTACCACGTGGTACATAAGATATGTTTTAATTGCTGGTGCAGGTTTATTGATTTTGAAATGCGCCAGAAAATAACCCGTTTTCTTCACTGTTGGTGATAATTCAATGCCCAGTAGTGCGTAAATGTGTTTCTGTATATTTCTCCAGCAATGGTCATGTGGGGACATCAATTATGGTATTTTGAGAGGTAATCATTGAAGTCCGGCATCACTGAAGTCCAACTTCTGCAAATGAATGCTGTTAAGTTGCATTTTGTTCCATGGACAGGAGGGGGAAGTCATTTATTATGTAGGGTTGATTTGTGTTATATTAAAAGAAGCCTAATTGTGTTGTGTCTGAAGGACATGCGTCTTGTGTTTATTTATTGTTTATTACGTTCCCAGCTGAATATAAGCCGTGACTCCTTAATTAGCTCTGTGGCAGCAATACCCATGCAGAGATCGTGGGTGCATTTGTTAGAATGGTGGAGGAAAATTGTTCGAGATGCAAAGAAAAATCAAAGAAATGGGTAGTCATTTTAATAATCATTTTATTTCCTCTGGTTTTCTCTACAACTCTGACAACTCTACTGAAGTTCCGCTAACTCCGGAAAGAACCGTTGAAAATACCCAGGTTTTTAACTTTACGCCCTTTACCACAACAGAGGTCATGAGGGCTCTAAAGCAACTTAAACCTAGAAAGCCAGCTGGCTCAGATAAGTTGGAGCCGCTCTTTTTAAAGTTGGCAGCTGAAATTATAGCTGAACCACTGACTCACATTTTTAACCTTACTCTAATTTCAAATTAAATGATCAATGGGTTATACTTGTATAGCGCTTTTCTACCTTCAAGGTACTCAAAGCGCTTTGACAGTATTTCCACATTTACCCATTCACACACACATTCACACACTGATGGCGGGAGCTGCCATGCAAGGCGCTAACCAGCAGCCATCAGAGGCAAAGGGTGAAGTGTCTTGCCCAAGGACACAACGGACGTGACTAGGAAGGTAGAAGGTGGGAATTGAACCCCAGTAACCAGCAACACTCCGATTGCTGGCACAGCCACTCTACCAACTTCACCACGCCGTCCCTAATGAAATCCCTTTGGATTGGAAATCTGCCCTTGTAATCCCCCTATTAAAAGGAGGTGACCCTAGTAATCTAAATAATTACAGACCGATCTCTAAACTCTCTGTTCTGGCAAAAGTGCTTGAATCCCTTATCAGTGAACAGATAAAAGACTTTTTGGACACCAACTTTATTCTGTCACCATTTCAGTCAGGTTTTCGCAGAAATCACAGTACTGTTACTGCTACTATGAAGTTTATAAATGATGTAACTGAAGCTCTTGACAAGCAGCAGTGCTGTCTGTCCCTCTTTATTGACTTTTCAAAGGCATTGGATACTGTTGATCATGTCATTTTAATCAAATGTCTTTCAGCTATTGGTTTTTCTCAGCAAGCAGTTGGATTGTTTGCAAATTACCTCACAAGTAGAACTCAGGCTGTTCAGATAGAAGGTTCCTCCTCGGACATACTGCAAGTGAAAAAGGGTGTCCCTCAAGGTTCTGTGTTGGGCCCATTATTATTCACTATTTACATAAATAATCTTGGACAGAATATTCCGAACTCAACTTTCCATTTCTATGCTGATGATACTGTCATATACTGTACAGCACCCACTCCTGCTGAGGCCTTTAGATATTTACAACATGCATTTGACAGAGTACAAGAACAACTTTGCTATCTTCAACTGGTTTTAAATGCAGAGAAAACAAAGTGTATGTTCTTTACCACATCAAAAACTGTAAGATCAGCACTGTGTGAGAACATTTTAACAAGAAATGGGCAACAAATTATGTCAGTATGTGCTTTTAAATATTTAGGATTTTTAACTGATGACCACTTGAGTTTTAAGGAGCACATTCAGTATGTTGTAAAAAAAAATGAAACTTTTACTGGGATTTTATTATAGAAAGAAGTCTTGCTTTTCTTTTACTGTGAAACAGAAATTGGTGGAAACAACCTTCTTACCTGTTATTGACTATGGAGATGTGTTGTACATGAATGCTACTGCTGGTTGTCTCCCCAAGCTGGATAGTGTGTACCACGGTGCACTGAGATTTATCACCAACTGCGCTCCCCTTACTCACCATTGCGTATTATACTCAATGGTTAACTGGACATCTTTATGTGCTCGACGCCTCAATCATTGGTATGTTTTCATCTACAAAACCATTCTGGGTATCACTCCATCTTATCTGTCTTGTCTTTTAACAAAGAAACAAGGAAGTCACAATCTTCGTTCAATGAATGTTCTGCAATTTGTCGTCCCCAAAGTAAGAACTGAACTGGGCAAGAAAGCATTTAGGTTTTCAGCAGCGAAGGCTTGGAATAACCTACAATCGAATATTAAACCCTTGTTACGTTGAATGAGTTTAAAGCTTCTGTGAAAGGACTGCAGTCTACCTTGTCTGTATGCACATGTGTTATGTGAGCAAGTTTTAATGTCGTAAATGTGATGTTTTATGTATTTATGTAACCTTGCTGCTGCCCTCTTGGCCAGGTCTCCCTTGGAAAAGAGATCTTTGATCTCAATGGGATTTTACCTGGTTAAATAAAGGCTAATAATAATAATAAAAAATCCACAAATAACTTCAGCTGAAATACAGGACTGTCTGGTGTGGTGTGGCTGTTTCAAGATGCACAATAAGGAGGCACTTGAAGAAAAATGGGCTGCATGGTCGAGTCGCCAGAAGAAAACCATCACTCCGAATTACTTTGTTCGAGAAGTTTTGAGGCTTGTCTCTGTGCTGTTTGGCGTAATGTAAGCGGGATACTTTGTGACATTTGCGCAGAAATGGCTTTCTTCTGGCGACTCGAACCATGCAGCCCATTTTTCTTCAAGTGCCTCCTTATTGTGCATCTTGAAACAGCCACACCACAATTTTTCAGAGAGTCCTGTATTTCAGCTGAAGTTATTTGCGGATTTTTCTTTGCATCTCGAACAATTTTCCTGGCAGTTGTGGCTGAAATCTTTGCTGGTCTACCTGAATCCCTCATTTTCCACTTCTTAATCAGCGTTTGAACACTGCTGATTGGCATTCTCAATTCCTTGGATATCTTTTTGTAACCCTTTCCTGTTTTATGCAGTTTAATTACCTTTTCTCGCAGATCCTTTGACAATTATTTTGCCTTCCCCATGACTCAGAATCACAGAAACATCTGTGCAGCACTGGATGAAATATGCAATGGTCTGTCAGAAGCCCAGAAACTCACTGACCTTTTATACACACACATTAATTACAAACAAACATGTCACAGGTGAGGATTGGAACCTTGATTAGCCATTCAAACCTGTTTGTGTCAACTTTTGTGCATGTTATCAGATCAAAGTCACTGGGGTATGTAAACGTTTGATCAGGGTCATTTGGGTACTTTCTTTTGTCATTTTGATTTAAAAATAGTAAACACAGTTGTTTGCCAATAAATAGCTTCACACAACCATTAAGCATGAGTGGAAGAAAGGTTTTTGTGTTATCATTCATATTCTCTGAAGAATGGCCAAGAAATCATAAATTCTCCCAGGGTATGTAAACTTATGAGCACAACTGTATATATATACACACACACATATATATATATATGCATATGTATATATATATACAGGTATATATATATATATACATATTTAAGTAATATGTATATTAATTAAATGTTTCTGAGTCTGTGGTAGTTATCCTGACTTTTCTTTGTTTGATTGTGTGTATACACCAAACTGTCTGGGGACTACAGGTGGAAATTAGCCTTTAGCTAAAACCTGACATATTTACATATTACATATATGTTCATTCATATGTGCTATCCCTATTCTAAATAAATACATTGAATTGAAAATTGAATTGCTTCCTCCCAATGGCTTCCGCAGGTGAATGTTGCAATGGTGGCTCAGCGTCTCTTTGAGCAAGGTGGATCTTCTACCAGCAAGCTGAAGATAATCACTACTGCAGTTTTTTTTTATTTCATACTCCAAATCACTGCCACTATTATAGTTAAACTAAACAACCCAATTAGCAGAACCCCACTCCTAGTACCAAAATGAGTTGCCCGGTAAAAAGTTTAAGCACAGGTCACAAAACTACTTGTGGTTGGCACCTATAGCGGTCATGAAGTATTTGCTGTGCAAGTGAAAGTGGAGATCTGCCACCACAAGCTCATTGTCATAGCGTGCAGAAAACCTCCAGAAGCGTGTAACCCAACCTTTACTTCTTTAAGTGTTTAGAAAACACAGCTTATTTTTAAAAAATTAAATAAAATAGTGAATTTAAAACTACATGGGTTCAGTTTTTATTCTTAACATGGTAACGAATAAGTATCGAATGTTTGAACATTTACATATATCGGTATCGACAGTTGAAATTCTGGTATGGTGACAACCATTCTTTTCACACAGCTGACATCTCGCCTCTGAATATGTGTGAGTTCCTCCGCACATTGCATTGGTGCCGTTCTTACAGAACAGTTACATGGGAAATTGCAGGTTTTATCTCCGTTACTAACAAAAATCCAGGCGCATACAGAATTTTTGTGCTGGTCCGAATTAAGAACTTGGCTACATTTCTTGGTGCATTTCCCCTTTTGTGTATTGCACACACTTGGCAGCCAGGACAATAGACAAAGGCACACAGCATGGAAGACATCTCTCAGCAGCAGAGAGGCGACATGCAACACCTGAGTGCATGAAAGCAGAACGTGTCTTTATAAACACACAACCGGCAGAAAAAGAAATCAAAATAGCGTTGTAATATTTAATAGGTGGAGAAGTGCATGTTGGCAATATGAGTGAGGGGAAGGCCACGCGATCACAAAGAATAATCACATCATCACTTTCTGTTGTGATAAATAACTTTTTACTGCATTATCCTGTCAGCGGACCGCACTCACATGACCAAATACCACATTGATGCTGGCTTCCTTTAGTTGTTTATTCAGAGTGATGACATCCCATGTATGTCTCTTGTTAGTAAAATACTGTCTGGTAATAATCGGGACAGTTTACACATTGAACACTGACACTATACCGAGAAATTACTTTAAAAACAAAAAAACACTATGAGGTTTCACTTATCTCGGCAAAAAATGTTCCTTTACAAAAACTAATTTTTAATATTTCTAATTAAACAATACTATCTTCTTCCTCTTATCCGAAGAAGCCGGGTCGCGGGGGCAGCAGCCTAAGCAGAGAAGACCAGACTTCTCTCTCCCCAGCTACTTTGTCCATCTCTTCCCGGGGGATCCTGAGGCGTTACCAGGCCAGCTGGGAGACATAGTCTCTCCACCATGCCCTGGGTCTTCCCCGTGGTCTCCCACCTACAATAATTTATTTTAATAATTAATCTTATATAAATACTTTTGCTGTAAGATACCAAATGTGGTTCATTTCACTGTAAAGGGCCACAAAGAAACATATTACAGTATTTTTCGGACCATAGGGCGCACCAGTTTATAAGGCGCATTAAAGCGGTCATATTATGATTTTATTTTCTACATTTAAAACGCTTCCTTGTGGTCTACATAACATGTAATGGTGGTTCTTTGGTCAAAATGTTGCATAGATTATGTTTGACCTTTTACCTATCCTTATACACATAATAATACCCATATGTTGAAACACAGTACGTACGACTACAGTATCTGTAATACTCTGCTTTCCATCAAGCGGTGCGGCTTCGTAGCTTACCAAAGTCATACTAAAAAATGTTGACAGATTTTTGAGCAACAAGTGTAATGTTCTATATTCTCAATGAAACATAAAAGTTCTGGTCTGGTATCAATTTAAGTGGACCCCGACTTAAACAAGTTGAAAAACTTATTCGGGTGGTCAATTGTACGGAATATGTACTTCACTGTGCAACCTACTAATAAAAGTCTCAATCAATCAATCAATCAATCAATGGTGTTATTTGCTTACGGGTACTTGCTCGCGTCATTTATTGAAGATATGTCAGTCAACCTGCAATCCACATGTATCTCTTATGTGTGACTGCCACCTACTGGCCGCACATATCATTACATACCATGTACCAAATAAAATTGCTTCGAGGTCGGTAAGCACAACCAGAATTAAAGGGTACATTAGTTGCACCGGGTTATAGGTCGCACTGTCGATTTTTGAGAAAATGAAAGGATTTTAAGTGCACCTTATAGTCCAAAAAATACAGTAATTTCTTCTATAAATGTTATCTTTCTTTTTTTATTTGTCTCTCACATATTTGTAGAACGTGGAAATATAAATCAATCTAAAGCTAACTATCTTATTTTAATACTGGTACTTATTTAATTCTAGCTCATTTGATCCATGATGGCCCACTTAACATGATTTAGTGTAAATATAGTTTTTGTGTCCTCTAATCACGCCACAAAAGCATGGTAGTCATAGGGATGGTAATATGGAAGACTATGATTAGATTAGCCAATTTCCTGTGCCGCATGAGTCCTGGTGGTCTCATCCCTGCAGGGCTGGAAGAAGGTCTGCAATGCTCTCCACGTAATAATCCGGCACCATCCCCTGCCTCTCCGCGCAGCCGCTCTTCTGAATGGCTTCCGCCTCGGCCACCGTACTGACCCCGGTGAGGGTGAGGAGGGTCTTCAGGCCGCAGTTGGAGCCCAACATGATGTCCGTGTCCAGGCGATCGCCCACCATCAGGCAGCGGCCGGGGTCTACGCCGAATTTCGAAGCCACGCAGTCAAACATGAAGCGGTTGGGTTTGCCCACCGTGGCGGCCTGGCGCTGGGCTGCGGTCTCGACAGCTTGCAGCAGGCATCCAGTTCCTGCGGCAGGAAGATGAACCATGATTGAGAATTTGGTTGATTGTGTGCAACCGATTAATCTGTTGACATGCACTACTTGTCTATGACCAGCAGGAGCACTCTTCAATAAATCTTAACTAGTTTGTGGTCTACAGTAAAACCACATGCATGCAGACTTCCATGGGCAGCATTTAGTCACCAGAACAACGAACAGGAGTTCAGAACAGTACAGATATCACGGAAACATTAACTCTGAGTGGGCAACTATTGTTTTTGTTTTTTTATATAGGAGTAACAACATTTTACTATGGTATATTATTGTTGCAAGTGCAACTTTTCAAGGCAATGACTTTTCTCAGACCTCAGATTGACTAATTTATAGTTTCAGGAAATACACATGACAGCCTGTGAACCGCCCATTTTCTATACACCGATTTATTTTTAAAACGCTGTTCACGCACTAGGGAAGTAATGATTACCGTTATGATAAACCGTGATAAAATTCCCAAAGGTTAGTAATAATAATAATGGATTAGATTTATATAGCACTTTTCTTTCAACGAGATACTCAAAGCGCTCACAGAGAAGTGAGAACCCATCACTCATTGACTCCACATTCACACTAGGTGATGGTAAGCTACATTTGTAGCCAAAGCTGCCCTGGGGTGGACTGACGGAAACGTAGCTGCCAATTTGTGCCTACGGCCCCTCTGACCACCACCTATCATTCATTCATTAGTGTGAGCGGCACTGGGGGCAAGGGTGAAGTATCTTGCCCAAGGACACAACGGCAGGGATTTGGATGGTAAGAGGTGGGGAGCGAACCTGTAACCCTCAAGTTTCTGGCACGGCTGCTCTACCCACCACGGCAATTTGAATTTGTATCACGGACGGCGTGATACAAATAAAAAAAACGTTTTTTAAATTTCTATCACAAATTCCGATTTTTGTAGAACCGTGATTGATTACCTCACTTTGAAAACCTAGCTCACATGCTAACATGAATACAAAATACATGAACCTCTTTCTCCATAACAAACACACGTTTTGCCTTTGACATTAAACACCCATAAACATATTCAAACAAAAGAAGCTAAACATGTAAAAATTCAACTAATAATAGAACAATATATAATGTTTTTTTTTCTGCCAAGAAAAGTATATCGTGTGTGTGTCTTGCATATCCATCCATCCATTTTCTACCGCTTTTCCCTTTATTATGTATTCATTTATTTGTTTTGTTATAAGTAAAACTTGGTAAAAATATTTTAGTGTGTGTATAAGTACGTTTTAGACACATTCAACAATGCTGTAATAATGATAACGAACGTCAAAATTTTGGTCACAATTACCAAAATATAACATTTTCATATCGTAACATCCATCCATTTTCTACCGCGTGTCCCTTTCGGGGTTGCGGGGGGTGCTGGAGCCTATCCCAGCTGCAATCGGGCAGAAGGCGGGGAAAACCCTGGACAAGTATCCACCTTGGCAGATTCTTTTTACAAAAGAAATTGGGTATGCGTGAGCAATTGTTGAAAATGTGTTTTGTAAAATAAAAAAAATGTGCAAAGTTTGAAATGTTATTCTGCTAACAGCAATTGAGAGGAACTTATATTGATGGATACAGAGTAATATCCCAGAGTAATAAGTACTGTATATTCATTATTATACTGTACAATGTTCATGTTACTCCTTTACTTACTGTTTATTCTTCTTTTATTTATTTATTATTAATTTAGATATTGTCACACGTCCTGAACTTATCAACGTTTGCTCCTGTGTTTATTTAAATAGGCTATCTACTATCTCCACAACTACACTTTTTCATCATTTTAGTTCTTCTTCTTCTATATTTCCGAATCAGAATCAAATCTTAATTTCCCCTCGGGGATTAATAAAGTATTTCTGATTCTGATATTTGTGCAGAGGAGCTCACAATTCTATCTGTTGTCCTGCTTTGCAACTTTACACAGCTAAACACATCGCAGCTCGAGTTGCTTCATTCACAAGTACCAGTTTTGAAGTAGATGGCGAAATATCAAGTGGTTGGGACACGACCAAACACGACTTGTCGCAATAGCAGCATTGTTTTCAGTGCTTGTTTCACAAGCTTTTGAAAAGATTGCAAGGCAAATATGAGACAGTAATTCTGTCTCTGTAACAGGGTTGTCAAACTCGCATACATAGGCCACATTGCAAATATGGCTGCGGCTTGTATCACTAAATGTATATGAATGTACAGGAAATAGCCTCGTTACACAATTTGCAAAAGCAACTGTTTTTGATTATTAAATTTTTTACGCACAGATTAATGGATAACTTGCTTTGAAATCATAAGTCAAGTTGACAAACAGATATTTAAGTAGTAATTTTTAATAACCCTAAACAAATACTTGGAGTATCTACAAAACCCAAAACCAGTGAAGTTGGCACGTTGTGTAATTCGTAAATAAAAACAGAATACAATGATTTGCAAATCCTTTTCAACTTATATTCAAGTGAATAGACTGCAAAGACAAGATATTTAATGTTCGAACTGAGAAAGTAAACTTTTTTTTGCAAATAATCATTAACTTAGAATTTATGGCAGCAACACATTGCAAAAAAGTTGGCACAGGGGCATTTTTACCACTGTGTTACATGGCCTTTCCTTTTAACAACACTCATTAAACGTTTGGGAACTGAGGAGACCAATTTTGAAGCTCTTCAGGTGGAATTATTTCCCATTCTTGCTTGATTTACAGCTTAAGTTGTTCAACAGTCCGGGGTCTCTGTTGTGGTATTTTAGGCTTCATAATGCGCCACACATTTTCAATGGGAGACAGGTCTGGACTACAGGCAGGCCAGTCTTGTACCCGCACTCTTTTACTATGAAGCCATGGCACGCTGTGGTAACACGTGACTTGGCATTGTCTTGCTGAAATAAGCAGGGGCGTCCATGATAACGTTGCTTGGATGGCAAAATATGTTGTTCCAAAACCTGTATGTACCTTTCAGCATTAATAGTGCCTTCACAGATGTATAAGTTACCCATGCCTTGGGCACTAATACACCCCCATACCATCACAGATGCTGACTTTTGAACTTTGCGCCTATAACAATCCAGACGGTTCTTTTCCTCTTTGGTCCGGAGGACACGACGTGCACAGTTTCAAAAAACAATTTGAAAAATGGACTCGTCAGACCAACACTTTTCCACTTTGCATTAGTCCATCTTAGATGAGCTTGGGCCCAGCGAAGCCGGCAGCGTTTCTGGGTGTTGTTGATAAATGGCATTTTGCTTAGCATAGTAGAGTTTTAACTTGCACTTACAGATGTAGCGACCAACTGCAGTTACTGACGGTGGTTTTCTGAAGTGTTACTGAGCCCATGTGGTGATATCCTTTACACACTGATGTCGGTTTTGATGCAGTACCGCCTGAGGGATCGAAGGTCACGGGCATTCAATGTTGGTTTTCGGCCTTGCTGCTTATGTGCAGTGAGTTTCTCCAGATTCTCTGAACCTATTAAGGATATTACGGACCGTAGATGGTGAAATCCCTAAATTTCTTGCAATAGCTGGTTGAGAAATGTTGTTCTTGAACAATTTGCTCACGCATTTGTTCACAAAGTGGTGACCCTCGCCCCATCCTTGTTTGTGAATGACTGAGCATTTCATGGAAGCTGCTTTTATACCCAATATGGCACCCACCTGTTCCCAATTAGCCTGTTCAACTGTGGGATGTTCCAAATAAGTGTTTGATGAGCATTCCTCAACTTTCTCAGTCTTTTTTGCCACTTGTGCCAGCTTTTTTGAAACAGGTTGCAGGCATCAAATTCCAAATGAGCTAATATTTGCAAAAAATAAAGTTTTCCAGTTCGAACGTTAAACATCTTGTCTTTGCAGTGTATTCAATTGAATATAGGTTGAAAAGGATTTGCAAATCGTATTTTGTTTTTATGTACGATTTACACAACGTGCCAATCAGATATTATCAAAGTTGCATTCAGTTGTATGTCAAAATTGAAAGAACTAATATATTTAAGCAGAAATTGCTTTGTTTCCCCCACTCCAGCCTTTTACATGCCACATAAATGTTGAGGCAGGCCATGATATAATGATTTGGCTGACCACACAAAATGATGTCGTGAGCGACCTTAAACGATGAGTTGGACATCCGTACTCTATTATAGTGTACTTTGGGAGAGTGGCCGTGCCAGCAACCTGAGGGTTCCTGGTTCGATCCCCGTCTTCTACCAACCTTGTCACGTTCACTGCGTCCTTACTCCCGCCATCAGTGTGGGAATGTGCAGGGGCGCCGCTAGGGATTTTGGGCCCCATGAAAATAATCTTTACAGGGCCCCCAACACAGCGGCAACATTTTTTGATGCTATTTTACATACAATTATGCATTTTAATGGTATTTTTGACTATCATTACCATATGTTAGTTAATAACTTAGTGTCATTATTTTTTCTGTATTATAATTTCATCATCATTAGGGGCCTCTCTGGGCCCCCCTCCATCATGGGCCCCTAGAATCCGTCTCCTTTTCGGCTCCCCTGGGAATGTGTGTGTGAATGGGTGAATGTGGAAATAGTGTCAAAGCGCTTTGAGTACCTTGAAGTTATAAAAGCGCTATACAAGTATAACCCGTTTTTTTACTTTCAAGTTTGAGGATCATGCATTGAGTTCTCCCTACCTGGGACAGCGGTGCCCCCCTCCAGAGGCAGCCTGGAATCCCTGTTTGTTCCCACAAACAAACACTCCGACCTGGTGATGTACTGCAAGGCTCGGTTGAGCTTCATGTAGCTGAAATGTTCATCAAAACCCACCAACACAGCCTTCACCTCCGGGTCCAGCGCCACCCTCGCCCAGTCGGTCTGCTTCCCGGAGATGTGGTCCGGTCCCAGGCCGGTCTGCTGGATCCCCACCGCCTCCAGCTCCTGCTTCATGGCGTCGCTGCCGACGAGGTAGACTTTACCCTGCAGCTTGCACACCGTCTGCAGGTACACGGCGGAGCAGTACGCCGTCCCGAACACCTCGTCCTCGGTCACGTCGAAGCCCAGCGTGGACATTTTGTCCGCGTACATCTTCCTCGTCTTGGTGCTGTTGTTGGTGACGAAAAAGACTCTCTTGCCATGTTGCTTGAGTAGTTTGACCACCTGAGGGGCGCCAGGGATGGCCTTGTCCCCCCGCCAGATGACGCCGTCGCAGTCGAACAGGACGCAGTCCACCGAGTCCAACACTTGTCGGACCAACTGTCCGCTCAGTCGCGCGCATTTAGACCCGGACATGAGGAGACAGAAATATATACACGCTATTTATTTTGTGGTCACGTTCGTAAAAGTTGCCTTTTCTACCGGGAAAGAAGTCCAAAACCTCCTTAGGGTTGTGATTCAAAAAGCTAAGTTACACCATGTCCATGTATAAAAATAGCTTTGACCAAATAAACTCTGACCTTCCAAGTCGAGTCAACTCGACTTCCGCACCGGTTTAGAGAGACGGCGAACAAACCGGAAGCCCCGCCCATTTCCGGTGTAACGTCGTGTTTCCACGCCCAACACACTGTTGTTAAAAATGTTTTACCGTGTAAATGCTGCGAAAAAATAAATAACAATTCTATCCAAACATTGTACTTTTATTAGTATTATTATTTTCTTTTAAAGTTGTTTTTATTGACTCTTATAAAAATATAACGCACACACCCATACAAAACAACAACAACAATTGGACTATTAAGAATAAATGATGATGGCATTGATGTATTTACAACAGACAACATTACATATGGTAATGTAAGGTCAAATATTTGTTAACATTTTTATCACAGCAATACCATTACAGCTTTTTTGTGAAATTTTGGAAAAGACCCACTGTCACACCTCACTCCTATCCACTTCTCCAAAGTGGGCAGGCTCAGGGTGGAGGACAGAGTAAAAGAACTTGCACTGAGCCGAGTCAATAAAATCCGCTACACCTCCCTGATACCGGAGTACATGTCAAACTACTTCCTTAACGACGGTCATAACCACAACACCAGGGGAAGCTCCACTAACCAAGTTAAACCCAGATTCCGAACTAACAAAGGTCTTAACTCATTCTCTTTCTATGCCACATCAATATGGAATGCTCTCCCAACAGGTGTAAAAGAAAGGGCATCTCTATCCTCCTTGAAAACCGCACTAAAAGAACACCTCCAGGCAACTACAACCCTAAACTAACACCCTCCCTTCCACATAATACCTCTTCGGATTGTAAATAATCAAATGTAAATGATCAAATGTAGACATTTTTTGTTATACTTTCTGATCTCTCTCTCTCTCTCTGTCCACAACTTGCTGTACATATCCTACCATGGACGCCCCTGCTTATTTCAGCAAGACAATGCCAAGCCACGTGTTACATCAACGTGGCTTCATAGAAAGAGTGCGGGTACTAGACTGGCCTGCCTGTAGTCCAGACCTGTCTCCCATTGAAAATGTGTGGCGCATTATGAAGCCTAAAATACCACAACAGAGACCCCGGACTGTTGAACAATTTAAGCTGTACATCAAGCAAGAATGGGAAAGAATTCCACCTGAGAAGCTTAAAAAATGGGTCTCCTCAGTTCCCAAATGTTTACTGAGTGTTGTTAAAAGGAAAGGCCATGTAGCACAGTGGTGAACATGCCCTTTCCCAACTACATTGGCACGTGTTGCAGCCATGAAATTCTAAGTTAATTATTATTTGCAAAAAAACAATAAAGTTTATGAGTTTGAACATCAAATATCTTGTCTTTGTAGTGCATTCAATTGAATATGGGTTGAAAAGGATTTGAAAATCATTGTATTCCGTTTATATTTACATCTATCACAATTTCCCAACTCATATGGAAACGGGGTTTGTACTTCCTGTTTGTCTCCACTCTCAGCCACTTTAACTCAACCTTAGCGCTGTTTCCCCTCACCTGTTTCCTGATTGGCTCCTCACTGTCACAGGGTAAGCTTCACATTGTCTGCATGACCCCAGGATGCAGAGACGAGAGGCGGCGAGCAAGTAAAATATTTTAATAATAAAAAAATAAGCTTGCACCACCGTGGAGGAAACAAAGGTCCACGGGTGACTGAAAAAACTAACAAAAACAAACAAACAGGAACCAAGGCAGAGGGATCAACATATTGTAGGTATAGAGGAAGAAGGAACACCAGCTACAACATGACATGTACAAGTCCGTCTGACAGCTGATGCTGGCAGGGACAACCAGGGACAGGTGTGTCTCCTGTCTCAGCTGTTTAATTGCCTTTATGCAAAATACAATGTAAACATATTTTAATCCAACAAAGTTTTATTTTGCAATACATTTTGGGTGGTATTTTGCCGAAATAAAGACATTTTTACTGTGTAGCCACACACCTCCTGACCTATACAGTGTTACAGAATTAATTAAAAAAAACCATAGGAAAATCAACTATTGTTAAATTAATATTATGTGTTTTTTCATGCACAGTAGGGAAGGAATTCATATGGCCTGTTGCGTTGACCAGCATTCCTCCAATGGGGAATTCAAATTGCTAGTCTCTCCCAGATTCTTTTTATGGCAATAAACTGATGTTTATATTCAATCAACAGGCAGTAGTTGGTATTTTGTGGTTTATTCTCCAAGCTTAGAGGACAAACGTGAGACCAATCTCGCACACCCGCGTTCCCTCGCCCGGTCTAGCTCGGTCTCCCCTCAAACCCCCGGAAGTCCCGTGATCTTCCCTCTGTCCCTCGCCCCCACTCCCTTTGTTTAGACTACTCCGAGTTATCTCTACTCTGACACATTCCAATCTAGAAGGCCGACACCTTACTATGAGACTCAAAAGAAGGAAGAATACTAGCTATTCTTTATATGACTATAGGAGTTTAGAAAGAAGTAACACTTAAATATGGATATGATTCTGATCTGCTTCCAACAAGTCCCCCTTGAAGATCTTCTAATAAGATCTTTATTACTTGAACAAAACTTATAAAGCACGCCCCACATTAAAGTCTTAAAGTTACCACTTTGCAAGACCCCCTTTAGTGACACTTAGCACAAGGGGCTGTGCGGTTCTGGATGGTCTCGAGGGAGGTTGTTCAGCAAGTCCCTCAACTGTGTCACGAGTCACGTTGGTTAGTCTCAATGGCGGCGGGGAGTTAGAGAGGCCGCTGAAACAGGAGTTCCAAGGGGTGTTAATTTGGTGACTGGGGTCACCAGTCTAACCATAGCACAAAGCCCAACGGCTGACGTCGGGATTCTAATGTACAATCTGTGCTCCTCACAACACCAGAATAAGTCAGCTCGTGCCCAAAGGCCTATCCTAGAGCCATCTATCAGTGTGGTGCGCCAGTAACGGTTAATGTCACCCAATTTGTTGGGGGACGAAGAGGGTCCTGTAATTTGAAAACGCGTGTAATTCAGCTTTTGGGCCACAAAGGGAAGAAGTCGGGTGGCATTGTCAACAGAAGGGTACACATGTCAGTCAACTTAAAAGGGGCGGGGTAAGTGTGGGAAAAGGGACGTCCAGCGGAAGAAGCAACACAGTCACCCAGGTTTTGGCATCCACCTGAGCCACAGGTTGTCTGCACCCGCTCCTAAGGTCAAAGTTACCAGGCCTTCGGTGGTGATGTCATTAGCACGCACAGATGTGAGAGCCTTTGAAACACCACCGAGGTGGGGTGGTACATTAGGTGCTACAGAGGGTGTAGAGGTAGTTAACGCCCTCTCAAGGACATTAATTTTAATAATTCCTTTAGAGTCTGTATCAGTCAGGTCAACCCCCAAAACAACATAAAAGGGACGATGGGCACCACTTACCATAGTATGTTGTCTGCATCCGACACCAATGGTTCAGGGTTGGGTCGTTAACAAATATAGAGGTTATTACCACGGTAATAGCTATTGTGTCCCCCGTACTTAATCACACTGCACAGGTCAAAAAATAAGTCTTGCTATCCCCTTTGACCCAGTCTATTTAAAGTCCGCTGTATGTTCTTAGACACTTGTCAGTCACTGTCGTCAGGAAGGATGAACTGAGACACAAAGACAGTAGAACACGCCCAAGCACCAGTCCGTCAGGGAATACTAGTCGGGTGTAACATCCTGCCTTTCGTCTATCAATATCAGAGTAATTTAGGTAACAAAACGGGGATAAACATCAAACTTTTCACTTAATGTAACGACACATATAGTTATGCTGAAAACAAGCAAGAAAAACTAAGAACCATTTAGCATACTGGATTGGTCTCACACAAGGATATACAATATAGAAGTTGAAAAGAGTAACGTAGGTAGAAAATCTCTCTCGTCTCCTGGGCTGTTAGGGTAGGGGACCCCTTAGCGATATCACAAATAACTCAAACTCAACTAAACCCTAACTTTTATGTAACTTATTCAATATGGTGAAAGTAACAAAATATGCTTATATTTATATTGTCACCAATACTAGAAAAATACTACCCTTATGGCGGATGCTTTAGCAATAGTATTTTGAATTTTTACCACACCTGGTGGCCCCAATAATTCATTAAGTCAAGCTCATGTTGTAGAAAGTTGAATGATGCGGACACGTTTGTTACTGAATACTTTCTATCAGACTTCTGCCATGGCAACTATGTGTATGTAATGAGCAACTATAGTTATTTGATATGCTTATATGTGTAATGTGTCGTTTTAGCTCAGCTGTTGTGTAGCTGCTAGCTCCTCGTAGCCTACAGGTGTCTAAAGTGCAGTCCATAGTTATGTGTTTAACATAACCCTGGACTAAACCTAAACAATTAAAAATGTGTAATTTGGGTGTCGGTGTAATTTGTGGCAGCTACGCCGTGTCTTATCATTGGACCTAAGTTCTTTGGTTTTGTAGGCGAGACAGAGAGCAAGGGAACAATGTGGGACATCAATTGTGTCCATCTTATACCATGCTAGCTGTTGCAAAGATAGGTCAACATGAGCAGCCACACCTTGAGTTCCAACATATATAAATAATCATAACATATGGCGAGTCGGGTGGCAGAACACACGGAAGCATCTCAGCCAGTCAGGGTTTTCACTGTTAGAGCAGTTGGATGTCAGCCATTCCTGTTGTTTCAGGCTGTGGTATGAGCTCCTGGAGGAGCCTCGATAGTGGTGTCGCAGCTTGGTGGTTGAGCCGTCAGGTAACACCAGGAAGGTTCCTTCTGTGCGATTTGAATGTCAGGTTACAGTCTGTAAAGGAGGTCCAGCAATCTGAACCGGAAGTGGTTTGGTGACAGGTAACCTTCTTGTGACCCCAGCGAAGCCTTCGACCTTTAAAGAGGAAGCACACAGTTTTTTTGTACCTCTGCATTCAGAATCGAATGGGCGGCTGCCGTTGACCCTCATGTCCAGCAGGGGTCCTGTCGGTACTTCCTGCTGGGGCTCCTGATGTGGGCGTCCTCTGCCACGCCTTCGTGTTCGTTTGTTGGCACGACGGAACCTTTCCTGTTCGGAAATGTTCGGACAGTCACGACTCCAGTGACCAGGCTGGTCACAGCCAAAACAGTTTCTACCCCAGACTGGCTTTGAAGCATTGTGTTGTCCACCACCCGAGTCCAACCGTCTGGTCGCACGTCTGTTGAGGATTATTTCCTCCACCTGTTGGAACTCAAAAGCAAGGTCACCCACTGCTGAATATACCCTAGCTGATCTTTGACCTTTTGGTTCTTTTCACTTTTTATCTTCAGCGATCTGTAATTTAAGTAGTCGTTTCCTTGTTGCTCTGTCATTAGCCCAATTTTGCATGGGATGACTAAAATGTCCCTGCCATATGTTGTTTTTGGCACCGTGTATATCAGGGTTAACTTTGTCCAAAGTGTTTGGCCAAAGGTTCCCTCCCTGAGGTACAGGTGGGAAAGCAAGGTCAACAATAGCTTGCATGTATGCATCGACAAGAGACTTATATTGAAGTAGGCCCCTATAATTGTCATGTGCCAAAAATGTCTGGTGTGCACTGCCCTCTGCTAGAGGAAAATGGTCAGACGTGCAAAATAAGGGGTTAATACTTTCTCTTTTAACGTTGATGTTCCAGGTAATTTAATGTTCAGTGAATGTATAGGATAGGCCAATATAAGCTTTGGCTTCCGCCTATTCGTTTTTCGGTCATTCTTTTTCTTTCTGTGTGTAAATGTGTATGATTGTTAATTTGTCTAATCTGTACTGTTAAACTGCTCACACAAAATGGTTGATTGTTGATTATACGACCAAAATAAACTTATTTCATTTATTCATTCATTATCTATCGCACTCATAGTTTTATTCCATTTTGCATCTAATTATTCCTATTGATTTCTTCCCATTTCACTCAAACAACAAAACAAACCAATAAACAAACTTGCAGCTAACCACAATCAACAGCATACCATTTACGAATACCTTCATTTGTCATCTTTTCTTCACTTTCGTTTTCCTTTACAAACAACATCCTGTATCCATCTCTTCCTTACACTTCACACAATGTTTCTATTTTCTTTTCTCCTAGAAACCATTCACGTAACGTAAGGTTATAAACATCCTTTTCCCATATTTTCTCAAACCATCCTCTTCACCCTCAATCTTCCTTCACCTGCTCTCTTTTTCTCTCTCTCTCCTTCTCACTGGAGTAGGGGGCGGTGGCCTAGTCAAAGTCTGGGCGGGTCGTTTGAATTGTCTTGCGCATGCGCGGCAGGCAAAACACCAATCAGTCTATTCTGTCCTATTTGTCTCATTAATCATCGGTTCTTTAGCTGCATTTAGTTTTTCCACGTAATCCCCGTTTACTTTTATCATACGCCAAACTCTTAAATTCTCGAGCACCAACCCTGTTCCATTTTCACCAGCGCACACACACACACACACACGCACGTGTAAGCACATGAGCAAGCAAACGCTTACGCACACACACGAGCACGCGCAACCTGCAGCACACACACACACGCACACACACACACACACACACACACACACACACACACACACACACACACACACACACACACACACACACACACACACACACACACACACAAGAAAAAAAAGCTGCACCTACCCTTATCTCTGCGTTTCACTTTACCATAAAACTTCCAGTTACTTTTCTTAATTTGGGACGGCGTGGCGAAGTTGGTAGAGTGACTGTGCCAGCAATCGGAGTGTTGCTGGTTACTGGGGTTCAATTCCCACCTTCTACCTTCCTAGTCACGTCCGTTGTGTCCTTGGGCAAGACACTTCAGCCTTTGCCTCTGATGGCTGCTGGTTAGCGCCTTGCATGGCAGCTCCCGCCATCAGTGTGTGAATGTGTGTGTGAATGGGTGAATGTGGAAATACTGTCAAAGCGCTTTGAGTACCTTGAATGTAGAAAAGCGCTATACAAGTATAACCCATTTATCATTTATCATTTATTAATTTACCAGACGTTTGAGTTCACGACTTTTCGAGTATTGTAAACTCCCTCTTAACCCTTTCAAGGAATGTTCTCTTTTTTTTTTTTACTCTACCTGCTAATTCCATTGTCGACAACCGTCCATTCAATTGATCATTAAACAGTAATGATTCATCACATTCCTCCCCCGCTGCCATCACATTTCTGTTTGTAAAACTCCAAGGCCATTGTGTCTATACTTTCTTAATTTCAGTGCCCTATTATCGTCACTGGGATCTTGCAACCCGGGAGTCTTTATTGTACCTTTTACAAATGGCCTCCAGCCTTTTCCTTACGTTTCAGTGCCCTATTATCGTCACTGGGATCTTGCAACCCGAACTCATTAAGGGACGACCAAATTCCCAGGGTAAGCTACACCCAACTATTAGTTCACTCATCAATGAAACTGCCCGTCACGGTAATCGAGACACAATGGCCTGAGTTGACCACTTATTTACAATTTTAATGCAATGGCAGGCTCGGCAAAAATGCAATCAATCTATCAAAATCACCAATCTGTGCCTGGGATTACAAAACAGTGTTTGACTTACAGACTTCAGGACAGACTCCTAAAGCAGATTTTGTATAAAAAGGCTCTGCTCACCTTGTATTGGCCATTTGAGTCTGTCCAGAAGATTGCAAGAAGTCATCAATCAACAGCGTGCCATCTCGGACGAAGCCCCCAAATTGTTGCGTTGACCAGCATTCCTCCAATGGGGAATTCAAATTGCTAGTCTCTCCCAGATTCTTTTTATGGCAATAAACTGATGTTTATATTCAATCAACAGGCAGTAGTTGGTATTTTGTGGTTTATTCTCCAAGCTTAGAGGACAAACGTGAGACCAATCTCGCACACCCGCGTTCCCTCGCCCGGTCTAGCTCGGTCTCCCCTCAAACCCCCGGAAGTCCCGTGATCTTCCCTCTGTCCCTCGCCCCCACTCCCTTTGTTTAGACTACTCCGAGTTATCTCTACTCTGACACATTCCAATCTAGAAGGCCGACACCTTACTATGAGACTCAAAAGAAGGATGAATACTAGCTATTCTTTATATGACTATAGGAGTTTAGAAAGAAGTAACACTTAAATATTGATATGATTCTGATCTGCTTACAACAGGCCCCATTCCTGGGTGGATCTCGGGTGAGAGGAAGATTGTATGAGGAGATATGTATGATGGGAAGCGTCACTCTGCACAGTAACTTAACGCTGTGGTCAAATTTGGAATTGCCACAAAACACATTTTAAGGTATTCATCACTATAAATGATAAATGGGTTATACTTGTATAGCGCTTTTCTACCTTCAAGGTACTCAAAGCGCTTTGACAGTATTTCCACATTCACCCATTCACACACACATTCACACACTGATGGAGGGAGCTGCCATGCAAGGCGCTAACCAGCACCCATCAGGAGCAAGGGTGAAGTGTCTTGCCCGAGGACACAACGGACATGACTGAATGGTAGAAGGTGGGGATTGAACCCCAGTAACCAGCAACCCTCCGATTGCTGGCACGGCCACTCTACCAACTTCGCCACGCCGTCTATACTGCCATCTGGCGGCTAAAGTTGATAGTGCAACCACCTGCCCCCAATGTGTCACGTTTCACATGTCAGGTAAACTGTGACAAATATGAATCCCCTTCCTATTGTATGAGCTTCATGTTGCGTCGAAAAAATAATTTTTCGTGAGCGTTGCATGGCTGTGTAGGAACAATAACCTTCACCGCAAAAAATGTTTCTATAAGTACCAACCTTTGCGTAGGTTTCATCCCCGCTGACGCAACATTTTTTCCCATAAGGCGCTTGATAACTTTGATCGGACTATTATCACATGTTACAACTTTATTTGGCTTTGTGCCTGCTTACTATGCAGCCTTAGTAAAATTTTAAAAAAATTTAAAATGCTGAGAGACTTAGTCACCAACCAGTTTTTAATCGTACTAAAACTGAGACAGTATGAAAAATGGTGCATTTTTAGTGAACATTTCAAAACGAAGGATCCACTGTATTATCTCTTTGTCATTAGTATTACAGTATTAGTTGTATTGTCCAGTTAAAGACAGTGTCTTATTCCTGCATTATCAATGCCTTTGGTCTTATTAGCATTAAAGGCCTACTGAAATGATTTTTTTTTTATTTAAACGGGAATAGCAGATCCATTCTATGTGTCATACTTGATCATTTCGCGATATTGCCATATTTTTGCTGAAAGGATTTAGTAGAGAAAATCGACGATAAAGTTCGCAACTTTTGCTCGCTGATAAAAAAGCCTTGCCTGTACCGGAAGTAGCGTGACGTCACAGGAGCTAGGATTCCTCACAATTCCCCGTTGTTTACAATGGAGCGAGAGTGATACGGACCGAGAAAGTGATGATTACCCCATTAATTTGAGCGAGGATGAAAGATTCGTAGATGAGGAACGTTACAGTGAATGACTTGAGAGGCAGCGATGGACGTATCTTTTTTCGCTCTGACCGTAACTTAGGTACAAGCTGGCTCATTGGATTCCACACTCTCCTTTTTCTATTGTAGATCACAGATTTGTATTTTAAACCACCTCGGATACTATATCCTCTTGAAAATGAGAGTCGAGAACGCGAAATGGATATTCAGTGCCTTTTATCTCCACGACAATACATCGGCGAAATGCTTTAGCTACGAGCTAACATGATAGCATCTTGCTTTAACTGCATATAGAAACAAAAGAAATAAACCCCTGACTGGAAGTATAGATAGAAAATCAACAATACTATTAAACCGTGGACATGTAAATACACGGTTAATGCTTTCCAGGCTGGCGAAGGTTAACAATGCTGTGCTAACGACGCCATTGAAGCTAACCGCACAGAGCTATGCTAAAAACATTAGCTCTCCACCTACGCCAGCCAGCCCTCATTTGCTCATCAACACCCGTGCTCACCTGCGTTCCAGCGATCGGCAGAAGGACGAAGGACTTCACCCGATGAGTTTGGCGGCCCGGAGACGTAGGAAGTCAAGGTGAGGTCGGCGGCTAGCGCGGCTAGCGCTCCAACAAAGTCCTCCTGGTTGTGTTGCTGTAGTCCGCTGCTAATACACTGATCCCACCTACAACTGTCTTCTTTGCAGCCTTCATTGTTCATTAAAAAAATTGCAAAAGATGTCCAGAATACTGTGGAATTATGAAATGAAAACAGAGCTTTTTGTATAGGATTCTACGGGGTACCATAACTTCCGTTACTCGGACTTCGTCACGCGCATACGTCATCATACCGCGATGTTTCAGCCGGATATTTCCCGGGAATTTTAAAATGTCACATTATAAGTTAACCCGGCCGTATTGGCATGTGTTGCAATGTTAAGATTTCATCATTGATATATAAACTATCAGACTGCATGGTCGGTAGTAGTGGCTTTCAGTAGGCCTTTAAGGAAGAGTGGAACTATGGGATCCGGTTGATAGTGAGGCTGTCATTCAAATTGCAATGAATATTACGCACAGACTGACACACAAACACAAATGTCAAATAATAGCCATTATTATTTGTTGAATTGTAACCATGCCATTTATTGGTCAAACACATGTTTTACATAGAAAATGTCAGAAATAAAGTTTATTGTCTCAGTAGCAGTCCTGAATCAGGGATGCAACCTGACAGGCTCCTAAGTGTGTTTTTTCCGAAAAGGTTGGCGAGGAAAAAAAATCTCCCCCAAATTTCGGAGTAAGCCTCTGCTGTAGAAGTACCTTCTCGACGGCGCTGTGCCACAGAGGTGATCTGCTGTCGAAGTCGGGCGGCAGTGCTGACAAGAGTAACCTCGACTTTTGTACCACTCGTTGGACGTCTGATTGACGAGGACCAAGAAGGAATGGAACAGGGCATAACCGGCCAGCAGGAAGAAGACAAAGACCACAAAGCCCAGCATGAAGATGATGCGGGGGAAGGTCAGGAACAGATGCTGGAAGGTAAAAGAGGAAATACATATGTAGCGCTTGATGACATATTTTCCCGAAATGTATTGCAAAACAGAACTCACCTGTATGATAAATACAGGCCCAGCAGGCTGCTGCTGGCCGTGCTCGTCTATATAACTGGCCCTCAGGAGCCCTGAACGCAACACGGCGTGAAGCAACATGTCGACTGTCAGGAGGGAAACGTCACCCGCCATGGCACAGATGCTGAACAAGTACAACATGAAGTATCGTGTGTTCTGGCCACCGATGCAGTTGTTCACCCAGATGCAATGGTGGTCGAACCGCCGGACACACCTGTTGCACACACCTGAAATACACACCACACTTCTTTTTGGGGATGTTACCATCAATCAGAATCGGCAGATTTGATCGCCGTTGCCGATTGACGCCTTTTAATACCGATTACAAACGACAATTACTTCTGGCTAACACTATTTATTTTTAGTCCCCTGGCTGACATACGCCATACACAGTGTGGAGCCGCTCCCATAAGCTTATAATAATCGATAAACGGCATTTTTTTGTATCTTAAAGGGGAACTGCACTTTTTTTTTAAATTTTGCCTAACGTTCCCAATCATTATGAGAGACAAGAAGACAAAAGGTTTTGTTTTTTTTTGCTTTATAACATATACAAATTGTCTTGTTCTAGGTGACTAGTAATGCAGCTAATTAATTCTACCTCTAAATCACTTTAAAAATGCATTCAAAAACCGTCAACAATACTTAATTTACTTTCCGTAACCCATATAATAGCCAACCTGCACCAACATTGTTATTGTAAGAGCGAACACTGAGGAACTATTTTTCTATCATAGTAATACATCGGCATGCTTCGGTATTAGCTGTAAAAGCTAACTACTGCAAGAGATAAGTTAGCTTCTACAACAACACGAAACATGTTTGAGTTTGTAATGCACAACACAATGCAATACGACACTAATTCGTACTGACTGAAAAACATGAACAATCATATTACAGTATCTGTAAAGTATTAGCCCACATTTCATATTTGGTTTGTACACAGCTGAGTTAGTATGACAGTGTATGTACAGTAGTTGAAACAACACGCATGATGTGTTGCGTGTATCATGATCGATATTAAAGTGACTCCCTCGATGGACAGTTGTTCGTCTGGTCCAGCTGACCCGGGATGTTTCCTGTTGATTTTGGGTAAGCAATCCATTTAT
The DNA here is from genome assembly GCF_033978785.1 of Entelurus aequoreus. Taxonomy (NCBI): domain Eukaryota; kingdom Metazoa; phylum Chordata; class Actinopteri; order Syngnathiformes; family Syngnathidae; genus Entelurus; species Entelurus aequoreus. The sequence continues at coordinate 25,534,563 of NC_084738.1, forward strand.
GTTGAAATAGCTTGGCTCCAAGTTCCATACTTATAGCGTCAAAATCGCTTTCATCCCCCTCTCCCGGCTTCCGTCTGCTCCAACTCTCACTCTTCCTCTGTGCTCGCTTCTATAAGCAGTAGTATATATTTAGCTTCAAAAGTATAAGGTTGTGAATCCTCATTTGTGCTAAAATAGTCGTCTTCATTGTCTGTTACCAAGTCTGCCATGATTAGAAAACACACTCGTGTTTGATTCCGGAAGTAGGAAAAGACATGTTGCCAGAAGTCAGACGTGTGCTGCTATGGAAACAGAAATAAATGCGCAAAACATTTAAGTCCTGGAAATGGTTAAAATGATCAAATACAGTAAATATTGTACACATTACGTATTGTTATTAATGTGTCTGTTACTACATGATATATAGACTTGCACTGTATATATAATACAGTGAAGTTGTTTTAGAGGGCTTTGAAGGCTACAATGGTGACTCCCATTTACCGCATCTTTCAAGCGTTTATCATTTTTAAAATCGTAAAAAAAAAAGACGTGTGTTCTTGTCCCTCATAACGATTGTGTGTAACGAGTAAATAGATATGATCAAAATAGTATCAATCTCACAGAGATTCCAGAGCCATTTTGAGACGTGATCCACGACGTAGAGATGGGAACCACAGGTCCCTTCCCCATCAACAACAGCGCTAATCATGCAGACTTTGTGAGAGCCAACAACGATTACTTTGGGAAAAATGATGATCCTGGACTTCATATTTTTGAGCCCGAACACAAAAAGGATGATCAATAGGTTTTAGAAAGCCGACTGCTACCCAGATGCAGCTTTAGGGAGAGGAACTCGCATGGCTGCGGTAGTTGTGACCCCAAGATGCAGAAAACAGGAGAACGACGTGCAGGTAAGAGTCTTTAATATACTCAAAATAGGAGGAGCAGTCATAAAAGGTCCCTGACATAATCAATCATCGAGCACTGACGAACAGGCGAGGCAGGCATTAACAGCCGCCTGATTGGCAACTGCAACCAGGTGTGCCAGGCTGCCAATCAGGAACAGGTGAGGGAAAAGAGCGCCGACAGGAAACAAACACCAAACAAGGAACTACAACCAGAGGTGAAGTGACAGATCGTCACATTGAGTGAAACACTAGAGCATCATGTAGCAGTATTGGTAAGTGCTAAACAAACTACAAACATAATATAACGATCGCTCACTGTACAATGTCTGCTCTAACTGCAATGACGACTGATAGGATGTTCATATTTTCCTGTTTAGATGAAGAATTCATCATAATCCACAGGAAGGGTTAAAAGGAAAAGTTGCTGCATACAGAGGCCGTCTTCGGTTGTCGTGTCTTTGTCGCCACAAATTGAATGTCACAGATGAACAACTTCTGGATTTATGGCTAAATCCTCCTATTATCCAGATGAGAGGCATGATCTAGAATAATTTTGACGAGCCGAGACGCAATGCCTGCGATGAGGTGGCGACTTGTCCAGGGTGTACCCCGCCTACCGCCCGAATGCAGCTGAGATAGGCTCCAGCAACCCCTGTGACCCCAAAAGGGACAAGTGGTAGAAAATGGATGGATGGAGACGCAAAGCAGTAGCAGCAGGACACCGGCCAGCTCACAGTACAACAGCATAAGCTAGTTACCTCTCTGTTATCAATGCGCCGTTAAAAAATTGTTTTTGTCTGCATTAGCGCTTATAATAACAATATCGGTAATATTTGGTTAGTATTCAGGTCACGATATGTAAATAGAATATTGTTGGCGGGTTTTGCCCCGCGACCCAGAGAGGGACAAGCGGTAGAAAATGGATGGATGCATGGATATTTAGAGGGATTTGTGGGCGGAATAGGCACACCCATTGGTTCAATTGTTTTATTGATTTACTTTATTTAAACAACTATGAAGTTGTCTTCATTTTTAAATCATTAAGCCAAGATTTTACCAGTCCGGCCCGCTATCAGGAAACATCAACACAAATGTGCAAGCAAGCAGTACTCACTGCCATCGATTCTGAGAGATGTGCACATCAGGACTTTTCCACAGCTTTCACTTTGTCGCCAGGCTTCAGTTCTTTGAACCGCTTGCAAAAGAAGAGCTTCTCCTGGTGCTTTTCATCTCCACAGACAACGCATCCGGCTTTCCCTGTGAATCTGGTAGAGGCAAACTTCTTTTCCATGTAAGTAGGTTTCTTCTCAGACCTTTCACTTACACCAAGCTGCTCTAGCTTCTCCAGGATTTCTTCTTGGGTCTTCAGGAATTTGAGGAGGCTGTCAAAGTGATTGTCTGCCGTCACTTTGCTTCCTGGGTTGACCATTAATGTAAGCCAGTCCCTCTTTATGTTGTCCGGCAGCTTACTCTCTATTGACCTGATCACAAGGGGGTTGTTGATGGCTCCGATGTTTCCCAGCACTGTCAGGTCATCTAGGGCCTTTTCCACCTTTTGGATTAAGCCAATCACTTTCCTTGGCTGGTTTGATTTTAAAGCAGGAATCTTCTCCAGTTCTTCAACTATTTCTAAGACAATTGTGGTTTTGTTGCCATACCTGTTTTCAAGCACTCTGAACATGTCTTCCGCATCATTGTATGTTGACAGGCGTAGTTCTCTGCTTATCCGCTCATCAACACTGTCCAGGAGCTGAAACTTCTTCACTTCAATGGAGCCGGTCGGCTCTCCCTGTCTTTGCAGTTTCTCCCAGTCACTACGCCATCGATGGAAGTTCCTTTTGAATCCATAGAATCTGGGTAGACTGGTGGGTTTGATTCTCAGCACCGGCTGTGGAGTTGGTTGGAGCTGGGGTTCTCTTCCTCTTCTTCCTTCCTTTGCACTTCTTTGTGCCGTTAGGAATTCGGCCCTTCTGGCCTCGAGGACATTGCTGAGTGCCCTCAGGTCCTTAACTCTGCCTTCCAGCCTTGACCTTTGGTCATCTGGAATCCACCTTTCCCACTCAGTCATGCTTGTGATTGCATCTTTGACCAATGATTTTACTCCAATCCGCTGCAGCTCATATCCGTCTCTGTTGATTGCAGTCACAGGCATTCCCCGGACATCTTCACTGGCGGTCCCTGCCTCATTTATTGCAGAGTTGACTTTGTCCTCACCATATCTGGACCAAAGGTTGTGCTGAACTTTTTTCCGGATTTTATCCAGTCTTGCTTCACACTCATCTGTGTTTTTTTCTATGTCTCTTTGCTGCTGCATATCCAGTTCCACTTAATCACCTTCCTCAGACTTGGCCTCCATGTCCACCAGTAGGCCGGTCTCGTAGTCATCGTTTGCTTCATCGACATCCCTCGCCAGACTGGAAAGTTTGCAGAACTCCTCTTGTAGTTCCTGCTTTATCATGGTATCTGCAGCCCTGCTGAGGAAGTTGGCTTGCTTGGTGAAGACACTTTTGGCTACGGTCCTCTCTTGCTTCAGTTGCTTGACTGTTTTCCCAAGAGCTTCGCTTGCCATGGTGCAATTTCAAGTCAAACCTCCCTTTGCGACAGCAGCTTCTTTGACTTCAGGCCCTTAATCCTCGTCTTCACTGCCACGCTGGTGGTTATCAACTGTCAAGTCCTTCTTGAGTCCAACTGACCCTTTCAAGTTTGGGTACAGCTGTGAAAAAAACCTGAAGAACTTGACAGTAATAGATTTATCTCCATGCGGCCCCTGAGCTAAAATGAGTTTGACACCCCTGTTATAAGCGCTAACGTAGACTAACTATTTAAAGCGGCGCATGCTTAAAATGATCATAACACGTAAATATTAAATGTTATTATAACTGTGCCCGTCAGTACATTACATATATTTACTTACATCATGTATATAAAATCTTAATGGAGGTGTTTGGATGTTTGTTTTTTAAACGGGCTTTATAGGCAGAATAGCGCGGCTTCCGTAGGCTCCAATGTAAGCAGACTTTTGATCACATGTATTGACTATATAGAATGCATAAAAAAATACACTCGTCGTCACGTCTTTCATAAAGATTGTGAACGTTAGGCAACATTCTAAAAAAAAGTGCAGTTCCCCTTTAAATAAATCATTTCTCAATCCTGGGGCAATGAATCAGAAGTGATAAGGTAATTTGTAAAGGAAAACAAGTACAGTGATAAACCGACAAGGAATAAAAAGACTTCCAGACCAAGAACTTACTACAGTGTTTGGAGCGGGCAGGTTTGATAAGCTTACAGGTCGGGCAAGTGACGCCCGGGTGAAACAGCCTCTTGTCGTATGGATACAAGTACAACTGGCTGGATACATTCTTCATGGTCACGGTGCCTGTCAGAGTAAAACAACAAAATGTAACCGCAGACATTCTTGATGTGCCCTCATTTCCACTAAATGACCTGGATCTTTCTTGATGCAGAGGTAGAAGAAGACAGTTTTCACAGCGAGCAGGATGTAAGGTACAGACAGGCTGGTCAGGGTGGTGTCCATATCTCTGCAGAAACCAAAAACTTCGTAGGTGAACTCTGCATACACAGCAGCCTCCAGCAGGATCTGCAGGTAGATGAACGTGTTGTTCCTGCAGTCACACAAACACAATAATTAAAACAGAAAATAAAAGAACATAATTTGCCTTTCTATCCCACTTGTTAAAGGGGAACTGCACTTTAAAAAAAAATGGTGCCCATTAGCTACAATCCTCATGTGAGACAAGAACACACGTTTTTCCCTTTTCCGTGTATTTTAAATAGTGAACAACTGCTAGTACGAGGCAGCTAACACATGTGATACTTGTACTGCGCCTATAAATTGTCTAAAAAAATGCCAACAGCGCTCAATTTACATGCTATGACCTGCATATTAACCAAGCTGTAGCAACATTGTAATTATAAGAACTAACGCAGAGGAACTACTTTTCATGATGCATTGCCTTGCTTACACTGCTCCTCCAACCACTAGCGAGTAGCCAGCGACTAGCTACTAATTAGCTTGAGCTGCTATTAACGTTGGTTGCAACCCGCTTAAAATAAAGCTGTTGTATTGCCTTTAAGTTAGTTAAAGTTAATACTAAATTATAAAACAGAAGTTTCGGCAATGCTTAACATGATCAAAACTCTGTAAATATCATGTTATCAGAATGTCAGTGGAAGCATTTAAGTCCCATCTTAAAACTCATTTGTATACACTAGCCTTTAAATAGACCCCTTTTTAGAACAGTTGATCTGCCGTCTCTTTTCTGCTCTGCCTCCCTCTCCTGCGTGGAGAGGTTATTAGGTGACCGCAAATGATTCGCTAGCTGTTCAAAGTCTGGACACGGAGTGTACCACTCATCTGTGAATTAGTTGATGAAGTCTCTGCGCTGCTGACTTGTCTCCACTCAAGATGATCTCCTGCTGGCCCCACTATGGACTGGACTCTCACACTATTAACTAGATGCACTCGACATCTATTGCACCGGTGGTGGTCCCCTCCAAAGTTTCTTATTGTATCCCATTGGGTTGAGTTTTTTCTTGCCCTGATGTGGGATCCGAGCCGAGGATGTCGTTGTGGCTTGTGCAGCCCTTTGAGACACTCGTGATTTAGGGATATATAAATAAACTTTGATTGATTGAGAATGTGCCTGTTACTAAACTACATACATACTTACTGCATTTATATAAAACAGTGTTGGAGGGTTTTAGAGGGCTTTATCGGTGGAATAGATCGTAGCCATACAACCTGCCGTGTTAGCCGCCTCTTACTAGCAGTTCTTAACTATTTATAGAATGCACAAAAAAGGGAAAGATGCAGGGCTCGAATTTAACCACGGCAACCGCTGCAATTGCCGCGACCGCCCTCTCATTTGCCATAAGGCCCTAAAAAATTGACCAACATTTGCGGCAACACATTGCTGTGACCGCCCTTGCTAATGGACAAGGGATATAATGGTCATCGGTATAATGATAATTAAAGAAAATATTCCAGACGGTTAGAAATACCATCTCCTTTATAAATTACAGAAGACCCTATAATTGTTTATTACATTTGAACAACATGAAAACACACATGTGCACTTTCGTCGCTTAGGTTTCTAATCATGGAGTAGTAACACTGTTAATCTCGCTCCAGTGCTACGCCCTTGGAGTATACTTAGTCAACAGCCATACATGTCACACCAAGGGTGGCCGTATGAACAACGCCAACACTGTCATAAACCTGTGCCACATAGTGAGACCACACTAAAAATCAATGACAAACACATTTCGGGAAAATATTTGCACCGCAACACAACATAAACACAACAGAACACATTCCCAGAATTCCTTGTAGCACCAACTCTTCTGGGACGCTACAGTCTTTTTCCATCGCTTCCCGCCGTGTGTTTAAGAGCACGCTGCTGTGTTTAGATGGATAAAGGTGTGGACAATATTGGATACACTTGTCCCCACACTAAAAGTATACAGCGAATGAGAAAAACTATATTATGTTGCTTTCATTTTGACAATACAGTGTCCATCAGCTGCTGTGACAGAGTTAATGAGGTGAGGAAACACGCTGCCACTCCTGTTTTTTGTTGTTGTTGGCCAAACTGTTGTACTGAACCACAAGGGGGCTTTAGAAAAGAACACATCTTGTTTATTAGACTTTATTTATTTAAACTGCTTTGTGTTTTATTTTGATATCAAAAAATTAACGCCATGTTTGTTTTTTTTACTTTTTTTTTCATGTCACAAAGGTATTACTTTAAAAACCATTTGACACATAATTTTGTTAATGTTTTATTGTGTATAGTTAATTCCTATACGACATATTTCTGCTCAAACTCTTAATGGATCAGTCCCAATACATCACCTACATGTACAGAACATTTTTAAAAAATACTTCCCTCTATCAAAAGGTAAACATAGAGATAAAGGCATCATGAAATAACAAAAAGTTGACAAGTTTATATTGATAATGAATTTTAAAAAATGTATATGTATGCATGCATGCTTTGGAGGCCCTGCCTGGAATGAAAATAATGTTTGCCTTGGTGCCCTTCTAACTTGCCTTAGTGCAGCGTTTCTCAAAGTTTCTCAAAGTGGTGGGGAATAGAGACATGACAGGTGGGGCGCGAGGAACGGGAGGAAATTTCACTTTAATTTTTTTTATTTTTTTTTATTACATTCTTAGATTTTTTTTTTTTACTATGCTTTCATTTTCTATACACACTGTAAATCACTTTGTGATTCTGTCTGTGAAATCTGCTATATAAATAAATGTAAATTACTTATTTTTCCTGTAGGCTTTACATTTCTAGGTAGGAGCGAAAGTTTGACAGACATAGCAACAGTAACTAATGGGGGCGGGGATAAGCGGAAGCTTTGTGTATGGCGTGTCACTGTGCGAGGATTTGCTGTTTTGCAAATACATAAAAAATAGAGCCACTGCTGATGAGCTGTTCAAGATAACGGGCAGTTTCCTCAAAGAACACGACCTTAAATGGGAAAACTGTGTGGGCTTTTGCTCTGATGGCGCACAGACCATGGCAAAGTCAAGAAACGGGCTGCAGGCTCTAATAAAGAGGGTTGCGCCAAATGCGCATTGGACACACTGTGTGTCATTCACCGGGAAGCACTCGCGTCAAGGCAGCTCAGCCCCGAACTCAATGAGGTTTTAACAGTGGCAGTGTCAAGCCTGCAACCCCGATTTGAAAAGCTGTGCAGTGCAAAACAGGCTCATTGCAGCCACTAATGCTGGAGTACTGTAAAACTCATGTTCACTCGCCCTGTCTTGCCAAATGCACAGCGCCTCCTTTTTTTTTTTGCAAAGTGGCAATTTTATTTTTATTTATTATTGAAATTGATGCAAGTTATAACACTTTTTTTGATTTATTATTGAACTTAATGCAAGTTATAACACTTTTGTTTTATTTATTATTGAACTTGATGCAAGTTATTTGATTTATTATTGAACTTGATGCAAGTTATAACACTTTTATTTGATTTATTATTGAACTTGATGCAAGTTATAACACTTTTTTTGATTTATTATTGAACTTGATGCAAGTTATAACACTTTTTTTGATTTATTATTAAACTTGATGCAAGTTATAACACTTTTGTGTTATTTATTATTGAACTTGATGCAAGTTATTTTATTTGATATTGAACTTGATGCAAGTTATACCACAGCTGCACAGTTATTTTATTTATTATTGAACTTGATGTTATTTTATGTTATTGAGTTTGAATGTATAAAACTTGATGTTACTTGATGTTTAATAAATTTGAAAATGTTAAGATTGGCATTAGCGTTCTGTTGGGGCGATGGGGGCAGGTGGGGCTTGAAAACTCCCCCTTGTCCAAAGTGGGGGATGACAAAAAAAAGTTTGAGAACCACTGCCTTAGTGTCCCAAAATATGAGCTTGATTGATTGATTGATTGAAACTTTTATTAGTAGATTGCACAGTACAGAACATATTCCGTACAATTGACCACTAAATGGTAACACCCGAATAAGTTTTTCAACTTGTTTAAGTCGGAGTCCACGTTAATTAATTCATGGTACAAATATATACTATCACCATAATACTGTCATCACAAAAGTTAATCATCAGAGTATATACATTGAATTATTTACATTATTTACAATCCGGGGGGTGGCATGTGGAGGGGGTTGGGGCGGGGGTTTAGGTTTGGTTGCTATCAGCACTTCAGTCATCAACAATTATATCTTCTGAGAAATGGCTCTCCTTTAAGGCAACACTTGCCTTGACCTTAAAAAGTTAAAATTTGAGGCCTGAAGATGTATGTCCTTGTCTCACACCTAAGGATTATGAATGATGGGCAAAACAAAGTGCAGTTCCCTTTGAAGTAAGGGTCATCAGCAGCAAGTGATAATTTTTAGTCAGGCAGTTCTCAGTATGATAGAATAAAATAGAATAGAATAGAATAGATAGTACTTTATTGATCCCTGGGGGAAATTCAGTGCATATTAGCACCATTAGAAAATACAAACACAATCAAAGCTGAGCATTGTTCCGTTTGTAAATGCAGAATTATTGCTGGATCGCCCTAATAATGTGCAAATATACGTTGACTCTATGTGAAAACCTTATATTGGCCTACCTTTGATGAAATAATCTGTGCATTGTCCATTGTGAAAACCGCTGGAGCCATTTTGGAGTAATTGGTGCAAAAACCTGTCAGGGCAAAACATGCATCACAAAGGTCAGGTTTGCATTTGATGATGTCAAAAGTAGTCCAACAGCATTCTCCAACAAAATACACATTTCTTACCTTTGCTGTGCAGCTGAGGAAAATATTCAAAGGAGTTTGCTTCTGTCCGGAATATTTGCAGACTAGGACGATGCACGTCAGCACCACAGCAACGTAGATGGCAAACAAAGTGAGGAAATCCATGTCTCAGGGCAGGACTTCAAAGAAACAACAGGTGTCGCGACGCAGTGGTAGTTCCCACTAATATGCATTTTCTTCCAACATGGAGCACAGATACATAATAAAAAAAACGAACTATTAAACCGTCACACGGAAATAAGAAGTAAAAGTTGACAAGAGTATTGCTACTTGTTCGCGAACCGGACGGACCTAATATTCTAACTGCCTGCACATCATTAATCTATTTATTCTCTAAAATCAACATATATATTTATAATAACTCTCACGTTTACATGTATTTGACGCTTTTGAATGCAGCGACGTTGTAATCTGTTTCACTTTTACTATATGCTACTACTTCCTGTAAACAAGGCTACACTTCCTTAGCATCAGTGTGGTTAACCCCGAAGCTAACAGCTAACGCCTGCCACCCCCCACCCATAAACACCACCACTGAAGCGTGGACTTTTTAATTCATCTGGCAGTGGAAATACTAATGAGCTTGTCTGTTTGCAAACGAAAACTTTTTTTTTTAAACTGTATGTTAACAAAACTCAGTGCCGTTCTATTTTGCAGTCTGCTGATGTTATATTGCCACCTACTGGTAAAACATTTGCTTGCACCTATTACAAATCGTATATAAGGCTTTTTGATTGATTGATTGATTGAGACTTTTATTAGTAGATTGCACAGTGAAGTACATATTCCGTACAATTGACCACTAAATGGTAACACCCGAATAAGTTTTTCAACTTGTTTAAGTCGGGGTCCACTTAAATTGATTCAGATACAGATATATACTATCATCATAATACAGTCATCACACAAGATAATCACATTGAATTATTTACATTATTTACAATCAGGGGTGTGGAGGGGGGGGGTAGGATATGGACAGCAAGTAGTGGACATAGAGAGAGAGAGAGAGAGAGAGAGAGAGAGAGAGAGAGAGAGAGAGAGAGAGAGAGAGAGAGAGAGCGATCAGAAGACATAAGAAAAAGTATCTGCATTTGATTGTTTACATTTGATTATTAGCAATCCGGGGAGGGTGTTAGTTTAGGGTTGTAGCTGCCTGGAGGTGAACTTTTATTGCGGTTTTGAAGGAGGATAGAGATGCCCTTTCTTTTATACCTGTTGGGAGCGCATTCCACATTGATGTGGCATAGAAAGAGAATGAGTTAAGACCTTTGTTAGTTCGGAATCTGGGTTTAACGTGGTTAGTGGAGCTCCCCCTGGTGTTGTGGTTATGGCGGTCATTTACGTTAAGGAAGTAGTTTGACATGTACTTCGGTATCAGGGAGGTGTAGTGGATTTTATAGACTAGGCTCAGTGCAAGTTGTTTAACTCTGTCCTCCACCTTGAGCCAGCCCACTTTAGAGAAGTGGGTAGGAGTGAGGTGACTAGCTGACAACCTGACTAGCTTGTTCTGAGATGTTTGGAGTTTAGATTTGAGGGTTTTGGAGGTGCTAGGGTACCAGGAGGTGCATGCGTAATCGAAAAAGGGTTGAACGAGAGTTCCCGCCAGAATCCTCATGGTGCTTTTGTTGACCAGAGAGGAGATTCTGTAGAGAAATCTCGTTCGTTGGTTAACCTTTTTGATTACCTTGGTTGCCATTTTATCACAGGAAAGGTTAGCCTCTAGAATGGAACCTAGGTAGGTGACCTCATCTTTCCTGGTGATAACAATGTCACCCACTTTTATAGTGAAGACTTTCTTAAGGTTGATGTGGGACCCAAACAGGATGGATTCTGTTTTACCCAAGTGTATGGATAGCTTGTTGTCAGCGAGCCAGGTGCAAGTTCTACAGAGCTAAGCACTGAGGATTTTCTTCACCTGTGACTTGTCCTTGTCGGATACCAGCAGGGCAGAGTCATCCGCAAACAAAAACAATTCACAGTCGCATGCCGATGACAAGTCGTTTATGTATATTAGGAACAGTAAAGGTCCCAATATACTACCTTGGGGGACTCCACAGCTCACCGAGAGGGGGGGGGACACGGTGCCGTTCACCTCTACCACCTGCTCCCTCCCCTCCAAGTAAGATTGCATCCAGCGCCATGAGGTTTTGTTAGCTCCATGAGGTTTTGTTAGCTCCATGAGGTTTTGATTTATGCCATGATTTATGCAAGGTAATGTATATTACTTTTTATGGAAAATACAGGATAAGCATAAGTAATTATTTTTTGTATTATTATTTATTAAATTCTTAATCATTTTAGTGTTTTTGTTAGTTGTATGTTATGTATTTATTTATTCATTTTACTCACTGTACAATTTCAGTCCGATTTAACGTACTATTTATCTTGTTAATTCATAATCAAGGTGTTGTTGTTTTTTTTAATCATAAATCCTGTAGCCATTTATTCATTATATCCCCACCTTCTACCATCCTAGTCACGTCCGTTGTGTCCTTGGGCAAGACACTTCACCCTTGCTCCTGATGGCTGCTGGTTAGCACCTTGCATGTCAACTCCCGCCATCAGTGTGTGAATGTGTGTGTGAATGGGCGAATGTGGAAATACTGTCAAAGCGCTTTGAGTACTTTGAAGGTAGAAAAGCGCTACACAAGTATAACCCATTTATCATTTATCATTATACAATATCCTGTCCATTTTACCCTGTTATTCATTAATTATTTTATTACTGAACAAACTATCCAAAAAACAATTCAAAGTCAATCAATCAAAGTTTATTTATATAGCCCTAAATCACGAGTGTCTGCACAAGCCACAACGACATCCTCAGTTCAGATCCCACATCAGGGCAAGGAAAAACACAACCCAATGGGCTACAATGAGAGACCTTGGAGGGGACCCCTGGCCGACCGGTGCAATGGACGTCGAGTGGATCTAGTTAATAGTGTGACAGTCCAGTCCATAGTGGGGCCAGCAGGAGATCATCTTGAGTGGAGACAAGTCAGCAGCGTAGAGATGTCTCCAACTGATGCACAGATGAGTGGTCCACCCCGGGTTCCAACTTTGTCATCATCTGTGGTCACCTAACCACGAAGGAGAGGGGGGAAGACCAGAAAAGAGACGGCAGATGAACTGGTCTAAAAGGGGGGTCTATTTTTTAAAGGCTAGAGTATACAAATTAGTTTTAAGGTGGGATTTAAATGCTCATTAACATTCATTAACTTTACTATTACACTTTAAAATGGTAACATGTTAAAGACAGGAAGTGAAATATGCAGACTCTCAGTAATGACTCATGGAAGATAATTAGGACTGTCTTAGAAGTATTTTGTTGTGGATTAGACTGCATCAAAGCAGAATCTTTTTCAGTTTATTAACTGCAGAAAACACATTTTAAGATCAAAATAGGTGGGGGGAAAAAGCCCATTTTACAGTGTGTCTGACTGTGACTGACATGCACTGGCACATAACAAGGCATCATGGGACACCTGCTGGATCTGGTTGCTGACTGGGCCCTCAACACTCATATTACAGCTCACGTTGCTGAAAAGAAGAGTGTTGTCCATAAGCTATGGATTCTGTTTAAATAAAAAAGGTAAGAGATGCATGCTTTTAATACTACCTATGTTGTCGATTAATGATTCTGTATAAACACATAACAGTTGCCTGTAAGATGACCATTTATCATTTGTTTTGACTATAGCAGAAGTAAAATAAGTGTACATTAACAATGTTAATACATAAGTTGACACCCAATTGTATTTTTATTATAATCCTATAACAGTTGTGTTATACTGCGTACAATAAAAAGCAATACTTCCATGACAGTAACAATTACTAACTTTGTATATATAGGCAGAATTTCAAATGATGCTCTACTATATGGACCTCAATAGATTGTGCAAGTGTACTTAATGTTGTGGTTGTGGTTGTGGACACCAGGGTACTGAGGTAAAAATAAAAATGTCAATGATAAAAAAAATACAACCAAACATCACCAAACCACAGGTATATTCCATCTGATAATATACATTTTAATGTGAGTACATAAGTATCCCAATATTATAATTTTGCTGTTAGGTACTTAGTACTGTAAAGGATCAAGCCACAATATTAATTCATTTATTTAATTTTTAATTAATAAAAAAAATTAATCCACAATGTGAATGATTTGTATTCATTTAAAACAATACAAACACAATTTACTATGCAATACAAACATTTTATCTATACTCTGTGCAGGATTTGAAATGTATTTATTAATTTTTGTAATCAAAACAATGTGTTGCACATATACAGGTGCATCCCAATTAATGAGAATGATGTGCAAACGTTTTTTATTTCATAAATCTATAGATTGACTACAAAGTGAAACATTTCAAGAATGTCAAATTTAAGCTTTTCATAATTTGTATGATTATAAAGACAAAATATCAGTATACCATTCCAATATCAAAGTTGTCAAAAAGTACCATGTTGTAAACTGGTGTGCTCTCCAGTCAGCAATTGAACAGAAAAAAATTCCCACTGACTTTAATTGGTCTTTTAGTTGAGGAAATCAAACAACTTTTGCAAGATATTTAACCACGTCGTTAGTCACGTTGACTGCATAGAGGAACACATTAAGATAAAACAGAACCATAGAGTGGAAATGAAATAAATTCAGTGAGTTGGGGTCCTGGGCACATGTGTTCCTAATGTACTGATGTAAAGGTGGAGGTTGGGCTGGAGATTAAACCCCTAATCCACCTAATCTTCAGATAGTAGTCTTAAATGGTCCCCTGCTGCTTTTCAATGAACTAAATATTTAGGCGTGAACCCACCGACACTACGCACGGATTTACACTATCCCAGGCTGACGTTCCAATTAGTGCTCAGGCTTCCTTGCATCGGCGCCGAGTGATTCTGGGCCAGGAGCGGTCCCTCGGAGAGCCACCTAGCCAAGGCAGAAAAAGACACGTTGGTGTATTTATAGACAAATGAGGCCTTTTTGGAGAGTGAATTATTAAGGAACGGAGGTGCGCGGGTGCACGCGTCCCAGTTTCCTGATTAACACTGCTCATGCAGCTTGGCCATGAGATGAATCAGGGACGAGACGCGGGACTTTGACAAACTCATAGCGAGACTGGACTTGATTTTCATGCACACTCAGCTATCACTCATTTGGTGGGATTTTGGGTCACAAGGTGTTCAGGGTGGATATTTTTACTTTTTTTTTTTTTTTTTACCTGACAAGTCTGCAAGGAGACTGTATACAATTGGAAGATGAAGAAGTTCCTGCAAAACAAAAAGGGTAGATATTCGTTCCACCAGACCAAACGGGGCTCTCGGTGTCCACCTAAAGATTTCTGTAAGTCTTTAATCAGTTGGATTGATCCTGAAATGTATACATGACCCCCCAAGTCTCTCCTATTTTTTCTTTTTTTATGCCTCGTAATTCAGTAAGATAATTAAAGCAATGCCTTGGATGTGCGCTGAGGTTAATTTGGGTCACAATCTCTGTGACGCCTTCTTTCAATTGGCTGCTTTGCCATTTGTGAACCAGGTCAAGGACCATTGGTGTGTGTCAGAGTTTAGGGTAGAGAGCTCTGACATGGTGCTCTTTAGTAGAAAAGACAATAACTATTTGATGGAAGGCTTATGTGCAATGTCCATTGATTTGAATGCATCCATGACCTTGGGTAAGACTTTATTTTGCATCTATTTCCAGCGCATTTATAATGGATGGTGAGAGATTTGCAGAAGTCAAGGACTGCCCCTGGCAAAAACACTCATCATTATGCATTATTATGGTGACTGGTCACTTCAGTAGCTGATCGTCAACGTGGTTGTTAACTGTTTGCTTGTTCTACTTTGATAGACTGAATAGCCTCATGGATACAATTATACTTGGTTTTGGCTAAACTCTTGTTCAGCAGTGTGTCAACATAGTTTAAGTGTGGTTCAGCAGCATCGCAGCCGCGTCTTTTCAAAACCTGTAGATATAATCGCTAATTAAGAATCATTTCGAACGCTGTCATCGTGACAGATTTACAGCCGTATTTCTAAAACGACTGTATAATTTAAGTTTATATTGTAGTCAAACCTTTTTTCTAACTATATAATGTCTAAATGACATTTTTTTAATAGATTATTATAGATTTTAATAGATTATGTTCTGTTTACTTTTTCAATTAATGTCAGTTTTGGATTGGCTTTACTGTGGTTGGAGATTTTTTTAATCTTTCCGTGTAAACTTCAGACTTACAGTATCTGCCATATAAAGATTAAGATTAAAGATTAAAGTACCAATGATTGTCACACACACACTAGATGTGGTGAAATTTGTCCTCTGCATTTGTCCCATCCCCTTGGGGAGCAGTGGGCAGCAGCGGCGCCGCGCCCGGGAATCATTTTGGTGATTTAACCCCCAACTCCAACCCTTTGTTGCTGAGTGCCAAGCGGGGAGGTTATGGGTCCCATTTTTATAGTCTTTGGTATGACTCGGCTGGGATTTGAACTCCAACCTACCGATCTCAGGGCGGACACTCTAACCACTAGGCCACTGAGATAAACACATGACCCTTCAACATATTGGATTGAACTAAATTGTAGTCTTTTTTTGTTTGTCGTTCATGTTATTTTTATAGTAAATACTAATCTTTACAGAGCTTGTAAAATATTAATAATACAGTGGGAAGGGGGTTCATATGGCCCCATTTTTGTCGCGGTTTACCTGACACATGAAATGTGACGAATTTGGGACATTCACTATCCACTTTAGCCGCCAGATGGCAGTAGGGTGGCAACTGTAACTTAGACCACAGCATCAGTTGCTATGTGGAGTGGTGTTTTCCATCATTTTCAGCAGACTGCATTGCAAGACGATTAACCCCCCGTATTCCTCTCCAGCGAGTTCCACCCAGGAATGGGGCCATATGATTCCCTTCCCTACTGTACATTATTTCTTAATATCTAATTATAAATGTACTTAAACTGTATTTTCATTGGTTGTGTCTCTCATGCACACACTCAGGCTCCCATACCCAAATTTACTTTTGGTAAAAAAAAACAGGGCCGGGAGGTGGCAGTAGTGGGGCAGTACAAGTACCTGGGAGTCCACTTGAACAGCAGACTGCATTGGAAGGACAACAGCAAAGCTGTATACAAGAAGGGCATGAGCAGACTCTTTTTCCTACGGAAGCTTAGGTCCTTTAATGTGTGCAGCAAGCTGTTGGAGACCTTTTTTCAATCTGTTGTGGCCAGTGCCCTGTACTTTGCAGTGGTTTCTTGGGGAAGCAGCACCAGCAAAGGGGACTTAAACCGGATTCACAAACTGATCCGGAAAGCCGGTCAATTTATTGGCACGCAGTTGGAGGCGTTTGTGTCATTGAGGGACGGGAGGACAAACTGCTCGCCATCGTGGACAATCCTGCCCACCCGCTCCACCATACAATTGAGTGACAGCAAAGCTCATACTCCAACAGGCTTCTTCAGCTTCGTTCCCACAGTGTTCGATTCAAGAACTCCTTCATTCCGCACTCTATCCAGCTGTATAATCACTTGCCATACAGCAATAGAGGATATCTGTCTATTACCTGACCGCTTCTATGTTAGCTACCTCTCTTTGTTTATAATGTATATGTTCTGATGGATCTACTCTATTTTATGCTGCCCTTTTTTGCTGCAGCTGTTACATATACTGTAATATTGCACATAGTAATTGGGATTTGTTATATATTGTATATATTATGTAAAAATATAATATAATAATATTGAAATAATGAATGAAATGAAATTAAACAATGGATGTCCGCTAACTTTTTGCAACTCAACGCTAAGAAAACGGAAATGCTGATTATCGGTCCTGCTAGACACCAACATCTATTTAATAATACCACCTTAACATTTGACAACCAAACAATTAAACAAGGCGACTCGGTAAAGAATCTGGGTATTATCTTCGACCCAACTCTCTCGTTTGAGTCACACATTAAGAGTGTTACTAAAACGGCCTTCTTTCATCTCCGTAATATCGCTAAAATTCGTTCCATCTTGTCCACTAGCGACGCTGAGATCATTATTCATGCGTTCGTTACGTCTCGTCTCGATTACTGTAACGTATTATTTTCGGGTCTCCCTATGTCTAGCATTAAAAGATTACAGTTGGTACAAAATGCGGCTGCAAGGCTTTTGACAAAAACAAGAAAGTTTGATCATATTACGCCTATACTGGCTCACCTGCACTGGCTTCCTGTGCACTTAAGATGCGACTTTAAGGTTTTACTTCTTACGTATAAAATACTACACGGTTTAGCTCCAGCCTATCTCGCCAATTGTATTGTACCATATGTCCCGACAAGAAATCTGCGTTCAAAGAACTCCGGCTTATTAGTGATTCCCAGAGCCAAAAAAAAGTCTGCGGGCTATAGAGCGTTTTCTATTCGGGCTCCAGTACTCTGGAATGCCCTCCCGGTAACAGTTAGAGATGCTACCTCAGTAGAAGCATTTAAGTCCCATCTTAAAACTCATTTGTATACTCTAGCCTTTAAATAGACCCCCATTTTTTAGACCAGTTGATCTGCCGTTTCTTTTCTTCTCTCCTCTTCTCCCCTGTCCCTTGCGAGGGGGAGTTGCATAGGTCCGGTGGCCATGGATGAAGTGCTGGCTGTCCAGAGTCGGGACCCCGGGTGGACCACTAGCCTGTGCATCGGTTGGGGACATCTCTGCGCTGTTGACCCGTCTCCGCTCGGGATGGTTTCCTGTTGGCCCCGCTGTGGACTGGACTCCCGCTGATGTGTTGGATCCACTGTGGACTGGACTTTCACAATGTTATGTCAGACCCACTCGACATCCATTGCTTTCGGTCTCCCCTAGGGGGGGGGTTACCCACATATGCGGTCCTCTCCAAGGTTTCTCATAGTCATTCACCGACGTCCCAGTGGGGTGAGTTTTTCCTTGCCCGTATGTGGGCTCTGTACCGAGGATGTCGTTGTGGCTTGTACAGCCCTTTGAGACACTTGTGATTTAGGGCTATATAAATAAACATTGATTGATTGATTGATATATCAGTATATATTTTATACTGTATATATAATATGTAAATATTACATATATGTTATATTTTATATTGCTACTATGGTACATTGTTAGTCTACTTTATACCTGCATTATCCTTTCCATCCTTACCCTTTCCATTCTTTGTAACTGAGCTACTGTGTGGAACAATTTCCCTTGTGGATCAATAGTTTGTCTAAGTCTAAGTGTTTATTAGACTTTGTCTAAGTCTAATAAACACTTGTTTATTACTGTTAATTTTCACAAAATATTGAATATGGAATATTTTTTAACTACAGCAAAAAAAAAAACCTGCTAAGCCCTCTAAAGATAAAATAACACCCACTTAATCACCTTTACAAGTCGATGTGGCTGGGGAATACTGTATTACAATAATCGCTAGGCTGCAGTCAGGCCCCTATAACGTGTTACACAAGTAATATTGAAAACTGAAATGGGGCCACAAACAAAATCTTGTTTAGAGCCACAAAATGCCTAGGCAGTACAGTCGTTCCTCTAAAGGCCGCTTCCTCCCCACTCTCCAGTCCTCAGCATGCCGACGTCCAACCATGGCTGGCCTGATGAGTTTGGCTTCCGGCTGGGCGGGAATGGACCGAGCTACATCCTGTCTGTGGAGGAAGGAAGCAGTGCTCACCTGGCTGGGCTGCAGGCTGGAGACCAGGTGCTGGAAATTGAGGGCCACAATGTGTCAACGTTGCCGCCGCTAGCCGTCATTGCCATCGCCCAGACTCAGAAGAACATCCCCCCCAGCATCGGAGTTGTGTCCCGCATACAGCAGGTCATCTGTACTTCCAATTTCTACCGCTTGTCCCTCTGTACTTTTCAAAACGATTCCGCTATTTTGCTTTATTCTGCTTTGCTGCTTTACAGATGGACATCATACCTGGTCCGGATGGTCGATTGGGGTTCACTATCGTGGGAGACTGCCCACTGCTGGTGGAGGACTGCTCGCCGTGCTCCCCGGCTGGCCGTGCCGGTTTGAGGGCGGGCGACTGCGTCATGGAGGTCAACGGCATCCCTGTCAGGCAGCACGAGACAGCCGCGGCGCTTATCAAGTCATCCCAGGGGAGAACACTACGTCTGGGCGTGCTGGGACTCGGCGCAAGACAGCAACGTAGCATCAGCCTGGATGACAGTCAGATCGGAGGGGAAGGCGCAAGGCTGGACCGCAAATACAAGGCTCTGGAGTTCAACAGGAAGGTAAGGGAAGCATCGCTCAAATTCTAACCTGAAACGATCCAAAATATTCTGACACCGTCAGGTGGAGCAGATTTTAAGCGACGAGCCCGAAGTGAAGGAGCGACTCTTTGGCGTGTTGAAACAGTACGCAGCTGAGAAGAAAGTGGAATGGTTGGCTTCCGTCTTGCCCGAAATCCTCACCACTGATGACCATCGACAGCTCATCTCCAGCATCAGGTGAGAGTTTTTGACATTAATTCAAGTTTAGCACATTACTTTCATTCTTATTTTGCTGCAATCTGTTGGTTTCCACTCAATATGGAAGTGTTTTTGACTGAACTTTGAAATATAAATGTAAGAGCTGCAAGAATTGAATATGCAATCCTTGTCATGTATTTCTCCATATATCGTATTTTTCGGACTATAAAACACTCTTAAAATCCTTTCATTTCTCAATAATTGAGAGTGCGCCTTATGTATTTACGTAAAAATTCTGGTTGTGCTTACCGACCTCGAACCAATTTTATGTGGTACATGCTGTAATGATAAATGTGACCAGTAAGGCAGTCACACATACGAGATATGTGTGGACTGCTGGTTGACGCCTGTTGTTTCATAAATGAATCTAGCGAGCAATACCAAAACTTTTCTGTTTCACTGAGAATGTAGAACATAATACACGCCGCTGAAAGATCTGCCAAAATGTTTTAGTACGACTTTGGTAAGCCACGAAGCAGCACCACTCGATGGATCGTCTGACTACCGTAGTCAGTGCGTACTGTGCTTCAACATACGGGTATTACTATGGTGTGTGTATAAGGAGCCCAAAACGCCACCTACTGGAAGAAATATTATCTGCCATTTAGTTCCGCCCTATTATGCAAAACAAACTTGTCTTACCTTTTAGTACTTGCAAATGTGTATTTGGGTTCTGCATAAGTCCCACAAATTTGCGTGCGTCCGCCATTGTAGTCTGTGCCGTAGTCAATAAGCTCCTTCTTTTTCTCCATCTTCTTTTTGTGGGGCATTCATCCTCCAATGTTGCCATTTCTACTAAAAAGTAGTGTATAATTCAAACTTAATTTATGAGTACAGTCGCTATGGAAGCACTAAAAACTACAACAAAGATGCAAGGAGAAGACACAGTCGAAGTGAAGCCACGTTAAAAAGACCGCCCACCAAACGACTCATTCTGAAGAGTTTATCAAAAAGCGGCTTGAAGATGGTCTGTAAAACATAATCTATGCAAAATGTTGGCCAAACAACCATCATTACACGTTATGCAGACCACAAGAAAGTGTTTTAAATGTAGAAAAACAAATCACAATATGACCGCTTTAATGCGCCTTCTGGTGTATGTATGAAAATAGACCCGAATAGAACCGTTTATCGACAGTGCGCCTTGCCTCATGGTCTGAAAAATACGGTAATCTGTTTTATTTGAGTCCTTTTCAGACATGTTGTAACTTGTTAAAATAAGCATGTCTGAAACACACAAACCATCACAACAATTTCACAATTAGAATGATCAAAGTGGGCCCCCAGAGCCTTTGATTTTTCAGTGGAAGTTTGGACACCCCTGATCTACAAGGATTCATTGGTGCTAACATGTAAACTGGCACTTCCTTTTCCATACAATTCGATTAGTCTTTTCACGGCAACAATAGACTTTAGATTTAAGTAGCCTCCATCTGCCACCCAGGATAAATCCACATGACCTTGTAAGTCTCTTGCAGTCTCAGTGAAACTGTAAGGGATTGTTGTTGACAATTAGCAAAAGTAAATACTGGAATAAAGTTTGTTACAATTTGGATTTTTTTCTATGGACTCTTTGGTTCGGTACAGCAGTGTACTGATATTTTTGTTATTTTATTTTATTGTCCTGTCCAGCTACTCAGGCAAATCATATTGTTGATGTAGATGCCCATATTTGCTGTACAGATTTACTTTAAAAAAGAGAAGTGTGTGTGCAGTGTACTGATATTTAATCAGGCATGTGATTTGAACTTAATAAAAAAGACTGAAAATAAGCAGGGGGTCTGGAGGCCAGCCAGGTCCAGCTATTAGCTAACTTCCTTTATCTGAATAGCCATTTTGATTTATAGCAGGAAATAACAAATATCTTACAATCATGTTGTTTATGTTTCAAAATGATTCAACTATTCAATGTCAAAATATAAAGCGTAGAAATAATAAACAAAATGTCAGCTACTGTCTTGTTGTAAAACACCAATTAAAATGAAATGTAGCATTTAGACAGGCTATAGTGTAGCAAAAGTCATCACAAGTCTGTCACAATCATGTGTGTTCTTAAATGTATATTTCACGTCTTCCATGTTGAGAGCAGTTTTGATTTGGGCTTACATGGTAAACAACTAAAATGAATGTGTTGGGCATAGTTTTATCCAGACTCATACATTTGTCCAAATGTGGCCAAGTAGACGCATTTTGGGTTTCCTGGACGTTGTCTACATCGCTAAAAGAAAAATCTAAGGAAGAAAATCCCTCTGCCTTCTTCCACTAGTTTTTTTAATATATAAACCGCCTGCTTTAATATTCCCTCTTCTTTTCTCCGACTCTCAATGTCAATCAATCAATGTTTATTTATATAGCCCTAAATCACAAGTGTCTCAAAGGGCTGCACAAGCGACAACGACATCCGCGGTACAGAGCCCACATCAGGGCAAGGAAAAACTCATAACCCCAATGGGACGTCGATGTGAATGACTATGAGAAACCTTGGAGAGGACCGCATATGTAGTTGACCCCCCCTCTAGCGGAGACCGGACTCTCTCGTCATCATTTGGGATGTGCGTGTCTGTTGCGATTTCCTTTCTTGGTTCGATGACCCGCCCTATCTTGCCTTTGATTGACCTGTCCCTAATGTTTTGCCCTAATCTTAACCAATCGTGACTCATCTGTGATGGTACCGGGTAGAAGGAGACGGCACTGAGGCTGGGAGAGCGTTTAGCCTGGGGCGTATTTATTTAAAAGGGAAATTCTATATTTCTATATAAATATATATATATTATTATATATATATATAATGTACATAATATATTATATTGTATAATATATTATGATATTATATATTATATTATATATATCAATATATGTATATATCAGATGTGTATGTAACCAAACAGGAAATGGGTGTCAGACTATGTGTAGAATTTAACTGGAAGGTTTTACCGTAAGTGTTGGAGGTGCGTGTTGAGAGGAGCGGTGCTGTCAGACAAGGGCAAGGCAGGCAGGGTTTGTCCAGGAGCGGAAGCGTGGTCGGGCGGCAGGAGAGAGTCGTCGTAGTCCGGGGGCAAGCGAGGAGTCGAGAACCAGGAAGCACGAGGAAGACAGGGAAGATCCAGGAGCGCACGACACACAGCGTGACTCGGGGACGCACACAGGGAGCTGCGGGGTGAGGGAGGACATGACAATTAGCGCAGGGAACAATACACAGAGATCAGGATCAAAAAGGCAACTAGGAAGCTGGAGACGAGCTTACGGTACGATGTACATATTGCTACGTTCTGGCAAAGGATCTCTGGTGGCGGTTGTTTAAGTAGCCGTCCCTCTCATCTGTGTGTTGATTGAAGATGGAACGCAGCTGCCTGCAGCAGCTTGAGTGACGCGCGCGCTAGCGCGCTTGGAGGTGCGCTCAGCGCGGCTCCCAGATGATTGCGCACTAGTGTGCGTCTGGGCCGTGACATCATCATAGTAAACCAACCAACCAATCATGGATTTTCTTATACGTAAACCAACCTGAAGCTAATCAATAATAAATAAAATACTTCTTACCATTAATGTGACTTCTTGAACAGATGCGGTAGAAAACGGATGGATGAATTAAAATGCATGAGAATGTTTTATATTTTGAACGTTATTTTTAACACTGTGATTACCAGCAGAATTATTCATTACTTGTCATGTTAAACCATGTCAGCTAAGATTTGTCTGAGAGCCAGATGCAGTCATCAAAAGAGCCACATCTGGCTCGAGAGCCATAGGTTCCCTACCCCTGCTCTAGAGTGCTTCAGATTTTTTCTTGTAAGTTTCGTATTCAGTGTTATTTAGAAAAATGTTTGGCCTGCTAAGGAAGACACACGTTATCATCCGGATTCAATACTCACTTGCTGAAAAAGGCTGAGCATGACCAGTTGTTGTGCATCCATTAAATAACAAAGCAAGGCTGATGGATTTGCAAAACACTAATCTTTTAAATCACACAAACCTTTTTCTTCTCCAGAAGCTTCAACCCATAAACATGCAGGCTTTTGTGATATAAGTAATGTGTTACACTCTCTAGCAAGAGATGCTGCTTTGCAGTCAGCCTTTGTTTTTTTTATTTTAATCTTTAAACATTTGTTAATCAGTCCATCTGGTGTTTCATTTTACTCCTGAAATTGGAGCAACTCTAAATGGCCTAAAAAGACGGAATGCCAAACCAGCAGGTTTTTTTCCCTCTACATCCCCAGACAGTTTGTCCGCAGATTACACAAGTAAGGCCAATGAAAAGCAGCCAATTATTTTCTTACTACACTACATGGCTGCTTACCCACAATTACTGTACTACAGTATTTACAGTACATAAGAATCATAAGAACTGACAGGTTTATTTTTCTAACCACTTTTTAAACTGCTGATTACAGTTCAAGTGTGTTTGTAGCTTGTGTGTGGCCATGCATAATTCAACGACTCGTCCTTTATTTGTGATAATGAGACCACTTGCAGTGTTGTTCTGCACAATCGCTTCAAGTGGCATTAGTCTTGTGTTTCATTGTTTTTTCTCTATTTATTGAAGTGTGGGGAAGGAAGCCCGCCGTATCTTTTATCGCCCTCAGAGACGCTGGCATTTTGCAGGAGGAGTGTCTAACAATGTGTTTACCACCTGGTGGTGGCAACTGTGCTTTGGTCTGAGTGAGTAAGCATGCATGGCAGAGCACTAAGACGATGAATTGCTTGGGGTGAGTACATCTATTTGTCTGATTGCATTGTTGGGGTTGTTTTGGAATGCATTTTATTTTGGCATTTTCAGTGTGAAACTGAGCATTTAGTGCCATTTTTCTGCACACTTGATGGATGTTTGATATCAGCTTGTTTTATTTAGTAAGAGTTTACAATCATTGATTGAGAGCACATTGTTTAAAATCGAGGTGTTGCAAAGATACCAGCTCATCGTTGACAGTGTAGTCTTGGTTGTGGCGGTGCTTTGTGTCAGCGATGAAGAAAGTAAGAGGACATCTTTGTTTACTAATTGCCAAACCTAAAAGTGGGCTCAAAAGACATCAGGTGTAAATCCTCCTTAAGGCTCCACTGTGCCTCGTCAATAGCGCTGATAATGATAGCGTTTAGGCATCGGATGCAGCTGAGATGCAACAATGCACAAGCAGCTCAGGTTTTAAATGTGTGGCATTTCGCTCTACCGACAATAAGGATATCTGGATGAGGGAATTTCCAGACAATTTAAACACAATTTAAGAAGAGAAATAAATAGCTAACAGGTGATGTATGTATTAAATGGCCATATAATAATATAGCTGTTGTCATTGTCTGTGGGTATTTGGTCATGGCAACTGTTACAGCTAAAATATAGTGCAGGGATCCCCAACCACCGGTCTGTGACTCATTTGCTACCGGGCCGCACAGAAACATAAAATTATTTATTTTAACTTAACTTTTGAGCTCATTTAATTTCCTTTACCTTTATCCTCTTTGGATAAAATTTACTTTTGCATGTCTCATGACATATTATATGTATGTAATATTGGCTGCATTTCAGATCGTTGTTTGTGTGCCATGTTGTTCCAGACCACAGTAAACGTTACCTAGCTTGCCAACAATTCTAATAAATCTATTAAAAGAAGACAGCCTGCCGTTTCCTTTAACTTGGACACACACATATATACCTTTGGCCATTAAAAGACAGTAATTTCCAGGAGTTATCTCACCTTTTAAGTAGCCTCTGATTTACTAATGGTTTCTAATGTTTTAAAAATGTGTAGAATAAATATTAAATTTCAACACTTCTGTCAACAAAGATTTGCTTCAGCCTGCGACACATAGTCATTTTGATAGTAGGCTATTATAGCTAATATAGACACTTATGTCATGTGTTGCCTTCATTTTAAGACTTACAGTATGTACGGCTTTTCAATTTTTGCGGCTTCAGACAATTTTTATTTTTTTTATTTTTGGTCCAGTATGGCTCTTTCAACGTTTTGGATTGCCAACCCCCTGCACTAGACACACCAATAAGCTTGTTCATAGATGGGTAATATATCTGTTGATAGGAAGTCACCATTTCTTATATTTGTTTTATGTTTGTTACATGGGACTGGAGGTGGGAAAATGATTGATTCTCTGATACATTCCAATTAGAACGTGATTCATGATTCATATTAGCTGAAATAATACAGACGGTTCTAACATGTGGCATTATTTCTAATGTTCTCTAAATATTAGGTCTTGGTTCCCTTCTAAGTAACCATGTGAGAACCATTAGCTAACATTCTTTCGGTTAGCGTGGACACACACGGAGGAGGAAGTTGAAGAAGAAAAGCTAGTTGCGGCACAGCGTTGGCTTGAATGTGAAGTAGTTACCTATGAAATGAACACATGCTTTGCACACTTTAACGGAAGGCTAATAGGAACTGTATTACAGCAGAGAATAACCAGCTAAGAAGAGGAAATTAGCAAGTAGGTTCATAAGTCATGAGAAGGAAGAATATCCACACAGTACGGCAACAAGTCTGTCAGCCATAGATATGACCGAGATAGACGACACACGTCTTTCAGCTGCAAGTTCATGTGTCTGTGCTTTTGGAAGGCACTAACAATGAAAAAAGAATGCCATATATATATATATATATATATATATATATATATATATATATATATATATATATATATATATATATATATATATATATATATATATATATATATATATATATATATATATGTATATATATATATATATATAT
Organism: Entelurus aequoreus; assembly: GCF_033978785.1. Classification (NCBI taxonomy): domain Eukaryota; kingdom Metazoa; phylum Chordata; class Actinopteri; order Syngnathiformes; family Syngnathidae; genus Entelurus; species Entelurus aequoreus. Next base: position 25,560,988 of record NC_084738.1, read on the forward strand.
ATATGTATATATATATATATATATATATATATATATATATATATATATATATATATATATATATATATATATATATATATATATATATGTATATATATATATATATATATATATATATATATATATATATATATATATATATATATATATATGTGTGTATATATATATATATATATGTGTGTATATATATATATATATATGTGTGTGTATATATATATATATATATATATATACAGTATATATATATATATATATGTATATGTATATATATATATATATATATATGTATATGTATATATATATATATATATATATATATATATATATATATATATATGTATATGTATATATATATATATATATATATATATATATATATATATATATATATATATATATATATATATATATATATATATATATATATATATATATATATATATATATATGTGTGTATATATTAGGGTTGTCAACGTTAACGCGTTAACACATGTCATGACGCTTTAAAACCAGGAAGCAAATTCAAAACATTGCCCGCAGCGGTGGTAGACACCACATGAGGCGAGGGTCTTGTTTAAATAACTGTTTTTCCACCGTGCTTCAAAAGGCCATTTACCTGTGCTTTTATTTAATTGACATGATATCTAACATTTTATATGGCTATCCTAAACATGCAGTCACCTTTTCTTATTGCTTCCCTTTTACTGACCTCACATTTAAGAGGAAGTTAATTGTTTTTGATGTCTTTGCATTTCTGAAAACTAAACCTCTTCAGAACATAACACAGAATTGGTCAATAAAAACAAAATCTACTATCCAATGCAGAATTTCTTGAAAATGTACTTAAATGTGACTGTTACCATGGAAGTACGAATGTTTGACTGGGGAAATCATGTTTCCAAACACCGCTCATTCGTCTCCAAAACACTCAACCGTCCTCTTCCAAGCTAAAAAATTACAGCCACTTGAAACAGTCTGCGAACGAACAACAAAACTAACACTAATGCAACACATGTCATCTGATTGTGTTGTTGGGAACAAGAAAACCGATGCCTGGGATTGTAGCATCTTAAATGTCATTAGCTTAAATTGTCATTGGGGTTACTCATAACTTGACAGCTTCTAATGCTAGCTAATATTCCAATACTATAAACATGATAAGTGTAACTCAGAGTCTGGCAAAATGACTGCATTGAATTAATGGACATTTCATTCCAGTTTATTTATTCCACAAAAACACACTATGGTGGTACAATAGGTATTAAAAGGTATAAAACGGAATTCTAAAATGTATGTATGGAGTTAAAAAAAAGATTGATTGTATGGAGCCAAAGAGGCGTTTACTATTACACCATCGGGGACAGAGAAAAAATTGTGAATTTCACTGGTTATGTATTTGCTTGGGTTTGTCTGTCTGTTTCACATTTCCATTGACATTTTACACACTAGTTTTGTTCAACCCTTACGGTAGGGCTGGGTGATATGGCTGAAAACTGTATCAAGATATGTGTTTTATATTGGCCGATATCGATCATTATTGATATTTTTTAATAACCTATCAAAATTAAGGATGAGGAGAAAAATCTATTAAATATAAAACTTTTTGTTTAAAATGTAACCTTCCTCTGATTATAGTCCCTTCAGCTATTTAGGATGGAAAACACTCAATCAGTGTAAACACATTTCTAAAATCACATTGAACACTTAAAGGAAAACTGCGCTTTTTTTTTCTTTTTTTTAAACGTTTGCCTATTGTTCACAATCATTATGAGAGACAAGAAAACACATCCTTTTTTTAATTTTTAGGATTTTAAAGATGATTAAAAAAACGCTTGGAACATGCGGCTAATGGGAGTCACCGTTGTAGCCTTCAAAGCCCTCTAAGACAACTTGAAAACCCTCCATCAGCGTTTTGTACACACACTGCAAGTATATATATAAAAAAATGTAGTGCCAGACACGTTTATGACAATATGTAATGTGTACAATATTTACTGTATTTTGGTCATTTTAATAATTGCCAAGGCATTGATTTCCTCCGCGCATTGATTTTTGTTTCCATAGCAGCGCACTTCTGACTTTGAGCATCAAATGTGTGTTCCTACTTCTGGAAACAAACGCGAGTGTGTTATAATCATGGCAGACTTGGTAACAGACAACGAAGACGACTATTTTTTCACAAATGAGGATTCAAAATCTTATCTTTTTGAAGCTGAAATATACAAAGGACAAACTACGGCTTCTAGAAGCAAGCACAGAGGAAGGGTAAAACATTGGAGCAGACGAAAGGCAAGAGTGAGGTCTGCGTGAATGTAGTGCTGTAAATGTGGAGCTCGGAGCCAAACTATTTCAACATAAATGGAGTGCTCACCCAAACAAACCAAAAAAAAATGTCTCCGGCCAGCTGGACCAAACGGAAAACTGTCTATCGAGTGAGTCACACTTTATATTGATCGTGATACATGCAGCACGCCATGCGTGTTATTCCAACTACAGTACATATGCTGTCGAGCTTGCTGTGTACAAACAAAACATGAAATATGGGCTAATACTTTACAGATACTGTAATATGATTGTTCATGTTTTTCAGTCAGTACAAATTGGTGTCTTTTCGCAGTGTTGTGCATTACAAACTCTAACGTGTTTCGTGCTGACATAGAAGCTAGCTATTCTCTCGCCGTAGTTAGCTTTTATGGCTAATACCAAAAGCATGCCGATGTGTTACTACGATAGAAAAAGAGTTCCTCAGTGTTTGCTCTTACAGTAAGAATGTCGTTACAGTTTGATTATTACACGGGTTACGGAACGTAAATGAAATATTGTTGGTGGTTTTTGAACGCATTGTTAAAGTGATTTAGAGGTAGAATTGATTGCTCCCATTAGCTGCATTGCTAGCCACCAAGAACTAGCCGATTTTTACATGTTAGACTGCAAAAAAAAACAAAAACAAAAAAACAAAACTTTTTTGTCTTCTTGTCACGGATTGTGAACGAAAGGAAAAATTCCAAAAAAGTGCAGTTCTCCTTTGACAATTACCTCTTAAAACTAAGGTGTAAAAATAAGGAAGACGTAAGTAATGCTTAATTAAGTATACCGTATTTTCCGCACTATAAGGTGTACCTAAAAACCTCCAATTTTGTCAAAAGCTGACAGTGCACCTTATAATCCGGTGCGCCTTATATATGGACCAATAGTGAGCCTCCAACAGGTAAAAGTTTCAATCAATCAATCAATCGCAACTACGGTAAGCAGCCGCCAACTTCATTTTCCCCCGTCGTCAATTTCCCCCGTAGAAGAAGAAGTTCTTCTTCTACGGTAAGCAGCTGCCCCCGTAGAAGAAGAATAAGCGCGCGATGCATGCTGGGATATATGGCTGCGCGAGGCGTGCAGTTTCATTTCCATTTGTTTGTTTATGTAAAGACCCTAAAATGGCTCCTATTAAGAGACACGCTTACGACGCAGAGTTTAAACTTAAGACGCTCAGTCACGCAGTAGAACACGGGAATAGAGCAGAAGCGACACTGACTCGATTAATGACGACTTCGACGAGACGGAGCCGGAGCCGGGCATGTTGGATGCCGTATTCGCCCAACTGTTTAATTTGGACACTGAAGAAGAAGAATTTGAGGGATTTGTGGATGAGGAATAACTTCATAAAGTGAGCTTTACATGTTTATTTTGTGTGTTGTGACATTAACGTTTGAGCAACGTTGAGTTATTGATATATTGTTATTGCTCTGCACTATTTCGAGTGTTACTATATTGTGATTGCACTAACGTTTGATTTACCGTAACAGTTTCACTGTTTTTTACGTGTTCATTGAATCAGAGAAAAGTTCCCCTCCACTATGTGATATAAATGTTACATGTTATACCTTGCTGTTGTTAAAAGATAAACAAAACACCACGTCACTGACTTTACCTCGGGGAAAATAATAAAACAGCTGTTTATTCATTTTGGGAGTGAACAGAGTTGTCAGAACGCTGGTTTGTAATCTATTAATAAAGTTTGACTGACCTATCTGACATTGTTGACATTCCCTTTAGCGCAGCTCCATCTAATGGATGCATAACGTAACCCCAGCCTCTACTGTAGCGTCTATTCTATGCGCCTTATAATGTGGTGCACCTTATAGTGCGGTGCGCCTCATATATGAACAAAGTTTTAAAATATGCCATTCATTGAAGGTGTGCCTTATAATCCGATGCACCTTATAGTGCGGAAAATACGGTAAGTTAAGTGCAAAGTGCAAATTGTGAAAATGTAAACATAGAGAAACCTGAGAACTATTTTCTGCTGGTCTTACACCATGCTAAAGAGTGAGTGCAGCTAAGGTGGTGTGATGGGGACGAGCGCCTTCTATAATTTACAGACCACAATGGTCTGACTATATTGCATTTTGCAACAAAGTCCAAAAAACTGCCATTCTGTCAAGGTGACTTAACTGTTTTATCGACAATTTCTTTGCTCTTTACAGCACTCATTTTTAGTTTCTCTTCTCACTCCATGCAAAGAATCAACTGTGAGACAACAAAATAGCGCAACTAAACATGATAGTTGATACGGTTACCTGATTGGCTGTTAGCGTGTACCTCCCACTGATCAGTGATCAGAGAGCGAGTGCCTCTGTTCATCCAACCAACCATACTTCGTAACTTCCGGTTTCTTCCGACGAAGAAGAAGAAAAATAAAGATCAAGTGTTTTATCGAACACACTTTTTATTGATATAGAATCGCGATATATATTCAGACAATTTTATCGCCCAATGTGCGTCCCTTTCAGACTCTATGGTAACGGGACATCTTTTATTTCCAAATACGGGAAAATTTGGTTTTCCAAAGACGCTTGTCAACCCCAGGCGGGGTCTCCATTGTCTCTCTATAGTGACTGGCATTGGCGGGTTAAATTAACTTATGTTTGCTGCAAGTTGTAAGACTTATGTCGTTACATACTGTACATGTGTTACTATCATGTGCATGCTATGCTTTATTATTATTGAGAAATTATTACTGACTTAATCTGACTATTTTGTAGCAAAAAAGAACAAATGAGCATGTTTTTCTAAACAAATAAAAAATATATTAAAAGAAATTGGGGTTCTATCGTATTTACTATTCACTTTGTGAATTCAGCACCTTGGACAGCATTACCACTTAACTTTAAAAACATGAATCGAAATGGTGTCAAAGTACAGAGAGATTTTCCTAATATTGGAGTTACTTGTCCTTTAAATGTCTGCCATTTCAATCTAATGTGTTTTTTAAATCCCTCTTGGTATTCACTTGCCAGCATTTGAGCCACTTTTGCACACTTGAAATGAAATGAGGTCTCCTCTTTGTAGTTTCCTGCTCGTCATTCTTCTTCCCTTTGGAGAAATACATCTCTTCCTCCCCGCTTGCTTCCTACACTGCTTATCAGATAATTATAGATCCTCTGTTCTTACAAACGAGGTCAAATCAGAACACTCATTTAGTTACTAAAACTTGAAGCTTAGCGGGAAACCTTTTTTTGTGATACGGTGGCTGTTTTAGTGTGAAGTCATGCTTATAAAAAGTTTTTGACTCGGGGGCTGCATTGGGTTAAAAAAATCTGGCCAGCGGCCGTGGTGTGTATATATATATATATATATATATATATATATATATATATATATATATATATATATATATATATATATATATACCGTATACACGTTAGGTCAGGAAAAAACACAGAGGCAGATTTCATCCCTACAAGCCTGTTTCGCAGGTTCCCCTGCTCTTCACGGGATTTTATTATATATATTATAAAATCCCCTGAGGAGCAGAGAAACCTGTGAAACAGGCTTGTAGGGATGAAATAGCCTTTGTGTTTTTTCCTGACCTAACGCATATTCTGCTCTACCCCGGTATTGAGCACTGTATAACGGATAAACCACAGAAACCTCGATTATATATATATACATATATATATACCACAGAAGGTGGCTGAGAACAACAGGGCCAAGGTTCTGTGGAACTTCAGTTTCCAGACTGACAAACAGCTTCTGGCTAACCAACCAGACATAGTGGTGGTGGACAAAGAGCAGAAAAGTGTGGTGGCGATAGATGTGACAATCCCAGCTGACGCCAACATCAGGAAGAAGGAACATGAGAAACTTGAGAAGTACTAAGGGTTGAAAGAGAAGCTGGAACGGATGTGGAAGGTCAAGGCTCGTGTGGTCCCCGTGGTAGTGGGGGTGCTCGGAGGGGGAGAGTGGCTCCAACAGATCCCAGGAACAACATCTGAAGCCTCAGTGGAGAAGAGCGCAGTCCTCGGAACAGCCAAGATACTGCGCAGAACCCTCAAACTCCCAGGTCTCTGGTAGAGGACCCAAGCTTGAGGATGACACAGATACCACCCCACCGGGGTGAAAGGGAGATTTTTATATATATATATATATATACACACATATATATATATATATATATATATATATATATATATATATATATATATATATATATATATATATATATATATATATATATATATATATATATACAGTATATATATATATATATATATATATATATATATATATATATATATATATATATATATATATATATATATATATACACACACATATATGTATATATATATATATATATATATATATACAGTATGTATGTATATAAATATATACATATATATACAGTATGTATGTATATAAATATATATATATATATGTATGTATGTATATAAATATATATATATATATATATATATATATATATATATATATATATATATATATATATATATATATATATATATATATATATATATATATATATATATATATATATATATATATATATATATACAGTATATTCCGATTGCGATGATGTCACGATATCGATGGGAAAATGCATTTTTAGACAATATGATTTGCCTGAGCGGCTAGGAGACACCGAGAGTAACAAGCGGTAGAAAATGGATTAGAAACGACAGATTTTAAAAAACTAAAAAAAACAACTTAACTTTGGATGCGAGCCTTAGTTTGGGGACCCCTGGTTTAGATGATGGTTAGCGGAGACACATAGAGAGCAAACTGCAAGGGACTGTGTGGGTGTTGACACCTACTTCAATGCACAACATTTATTTAAATCCCATTGGTCTGTTTATTGTGGACACACGCACGCACACACACGCGCACGCACGCACACACTAAATCAAGCTAAAAATATGTGTCCTCCATTTTTACCTGATCACATTCATCTTAAGCTATCACTGACAAGCCTTTTCATAACAACATCAAATAAAGAACATTTAAATAGTATATAAACTATGTGCACTTTAACTGTTGACTGAGCCAAAGGATTTTGTATAGGTGTTTTCTAAGGCCCGTATACGGAATTTGATCTCTACCCCTTTATTTGTTGCATTCTGTAATCATTTTCTTGTAACGATATAAGTTTTGCGGGGGGTGCTGGAGCCTACCTCAGGGATAAGCAGTAGAAAATGGATGGATTGATATAAATTTTGTTTTAAGCTGTGGATGCAACCACCAGAGGGTGCCAAAAACATTAGTTAAGGGTGGCCTTCCTAGCACCACATAGCAATGGTAAAGATCATTTTCAAAACAAGTAGACGTTTTCATATGCCGCCAGCCTAAAGTCAATTGTAATAGACTACTACTTCAAGTAGAAAATGAAATAATGTATGGATATTTTTGTAGTACCACTGTACAACAAATGACAGTGTGGCTGTGAGGTAGTATGAGTGTGAACCTCACTCCCTGACGCCTTCCGAGTCGCGCTGGACAATGAGCTCGCAGCTTGGTAATTTGCCTTGTTTGTCCCTTTGCTCTCGACTAACAATATGCAAACCCTGTTCGATCCCAGGGCAGTGTGAAGGGGGCAGACCCTAGTGGGTTTCACCACTACTACTACTAGTTCACAGAAGTGGGAATTTGAAGTAGTGTGCACAAGAACCACACTGACTGTTTAGTGCGTGTATAATTGTATTGCCCACCGGCAGTATGCTCTGATATCACTGGGGGGTCGTGTTTTGGCTTTTCCTTGTGCCACCAAGGAGTGATCTTAATTTAGTTTTTCTGTCAGAGTTAATACCATAGATGTGAACTATCAGTTCATACAGCAATATTGACATATATCACATACAACAGGGGTGTCAAACATATGGCCCGCGAACAGGTTTTATCCGGCCCGCGGGATGAGTTTGCGAAGTATAAAAATAAGCGGAAATTTTTAAATGAAAGAAACTGCTGTTCTAAATGTGTCCACTGGATGTCGCAATAGCAATTCTTTGTATCTTTGTAGATTATGCTACATATGTAAAAAAAACAAAAAACACATGATGTTAGTGCACCAGTCGAGGAAAATGATCAAACTACATAAATAACATCCTGTATTTTTTTTTACCTTGATAGATTGAAAATTAACACTAATGAGTTGACTGATGAACATCATCACTTAATTTATTCAAAGCTTTCAGTTAATGCACCTTTTAACTATCATTTTTAATCCACTTGGTATCCTTTTTATGATATCAAGTTGTTTTAATTGAATTGTTGTTTTACTTCACCTATGTTTTACTTCACCTATGTTTTACTTCACCTATGTTTTGTACAGCGCTTTGTGATTTTATCTGTGAAAAGCCCTTTATAAATAAAATGTACTTATTTACTTACTTTATGTACAGTATGCTCCATCGTATTTCTGTGCTAATGTTCCTGTGTACTTCTTCTAATGGGGCAGCCTGTTGATTAGTTTGAGCACTGCTGCCCCCTACCTGGAGGCTTGTGTATCGTTCAAGCTTGAATGAAGTAACTACTGTAACACCAACGGTGTAGTACGGGCAAATATAATGTTATGCTTTATTTTCTGGGTTGGATTTAAAAGGAAGGTGCACCCTATTTGCGGCTTGGACACTGATGTTTCACTTTTTGTTATTACAGTAGCTCGATGCCGCCTCTTCTTGATGATTCAGGAGTTGAAAGAAAGGTGATTCAGCTTTGGGATGTTGTTGGTGTGAAGAGACAATGTCAACTACTGCAACCGCCATTGTTTCTATTCTGTGATTCATTGCAGAGCTACAGCTAATTCAAGTCGGTTCCCTCATGGAAATAAAAGATTTGCTTGGTCGAAACGGTAAAAAAAACGACAAGGCCTTAGGTCAACGAGGCAATGACGCCTTCCTGAGTGGCGCTCACTCTGAGGTGACGGGTGGACGGAAGTGTGGGAGACACTGTAGAAGGAGAGAGAGAGGGAAAAGGAGAGGGAGCTACAGAAGCAGAGGAGGAATCCCATGCTCATCACTCCCACACCATTTTCTCTTGCTGAATAGTCGGGCTCTGCTTCTCACTGCCGCAGTCTTCTTTTTTCCGGTTGACTTTTTCAACTATTTTTTTTTTTTTTTACAGCGCAAAAGATTGTCAATTTTGTCTGACAAAAGCCTTTTTTTCCCCCTGGAACCATGATGTTTTGAACTGGATGTAAACAATCTGGTTTCCTTAGATGCAGGCAGGATCATTGATTTCTGAGGGGTAATATTACCTTCCTGTTTCCCTCCGCATGCTGCCATGTTGGCCAGAATCTTCATTCCCAAGAAGCACCGACAGCTCTTCGACGACTCCGTCTCCCAGAACGTGATCAACAGGCTTTGTCGCAGCAAGAGCATCAGCGAGCCGCAAGGCAGGATACGGCGTAGCCGTAGTGAGGACCACTCAGACCGCCACCACAGGGGCAAACGTGCCAGCTCGGTGCCCCGTGATGGAGGGGACGCACCTGGAGGGAGGGGCGAGGCGGACAGAGAGAGAGGTCACAGGAAGTCAAAGTCTGGGGTAGCCACGCATCCCCCCATTGGACCCAATCAAAGGTGAGCACGCAACTTCCTTCATTCGGACGTGAAGTGGTGTGGAAATATGATGCAAAACATTCCCACTGCATTATAACCCCACACACACTCTTTTTAACACTACCTTATTGTATTCATGCTATGCACTGCAGCTATTATTGTTGTCATTGTTTTACACCGTGAGAACAGTAACCTCGCTCTTGAAAACAAAACAGAGACACAATATTATTACAACGTTTACGTTATTGATGCATTACACAAAATGCTGATCAAGCTTCCTTTAACGAGTCGCCATCTGCTAGATATGCAAAATATCCTCCTGAGAACCAGAAGTGGACGTTTAGTTTTGGTGTATTTACACATTTCGACAACTAAAAACGCCAATATCCACTGCAGAGGACGCTGTTTTCAAAAGGATTTATTATATAATACATCCATATAATAATCTGGTAACACTTTAGTATAGGGAACATATTCACCATTAAATAGTTGCTTATTAATGTAAAAAATACTTAATTTAGAGTTATTTGGACACTAGCGGAACATATAAGGGTTAGGGTTAGGGTTACTAATAAGCAATAATTCTGAGGTTAATGAGGGAAGACTCTTAGTTAATGGCTTACTGGTTGTATAATAAGGTCATGCAGAATAAGGCATTAAAAAGTACTTAATAATGACTAAAAGCCATTTTTTTTACTAATTTGCATGTTAATAAGCAACTAATTAATGGTGAATATGTGTTCCCCATATTAAAATGTTATCAATAATCTATATGGCGATATATATTGCAGCCTCCTGCAATAACGATATTTACCACGATATATTATTTTGATATAAGTTATAATAGATCTATTCCAAAACGGGTTACAAAGGTTCCTAATTTAGCTGCTGATGTAAGCGGTAACAGATTGCGCCATTTCTGGTTGTATTATTAAATCATAACTAATATTAATCCACTTGCTAATTACTGTTGATATCTGGTTACGTTCTCTTGTAACATGTCTCTATCTGCACTTCTGTTGAAATGTGATAAACACTTATTAGTCTGTTGTTTGGATACTTTACATTAGTTTTGGGCGATATTACAAATTTGGGTATCGATCCGATACCAAGTAGTTACAGAGGCAGTATGGGTCATAACAATGCTGATACTTCCAATTTTCAAGATCATTTAATGATTCCATTTTTGATGACAATTATTATCAGACAAAAACACAAAATAGTGGTGTAACAATATCAAATATGTATAATATTTCCCTTTAAATACAATATTTTGATCAAAACAATAACAATAGTGAAAAATAACTAAACATAAGCAAAAACTACTATTGGCTCTGATAGCAATCTTTTGGTGTATCCCCTTAAAGTCCTCCGGTGTCCAGGGACCTATTTTCTGAGTTTGTAAACAACAACAAAAATGACCAAAAAAAACAATTTTGTGATAGTAAAAACTATTGATCTAATCACTATAGTATCGACCATATTCTGAATCTATACTAGGTATCATTACTGTTGATATTTGTACCAATCCGACCACCCTGGTTTACGTTCAAGAGCATTATTTGATTCGATTCTTGTGGCTGACAATTCGATTCAGAATCGATTCTTGATTCAAAATCTATACTTTTTTAATAACTACATTCCTCCATGAAATAGATAAACAGCTCTGATACAATTCTATATTACTTAAAATAAAACTGGTTTTGTTTAATAAAAATATTCCCAAACATTTAATAAAGTCAAATACAAATAAGGCAACAAGAGAATTATCCCACATTTGTCTTTTCTATATTAAATCTGTACAGCAGATATGGGCATCTACATCAACAATATGATTTGCCTGAATGGCAAGACAGGGCAGACTGAAAAAAATCCAATCGATTTTTGATTTAATCGATTAAGAATCGTTACAAATAAGAATTATGATTAATTCATAAAAAAAGAAAAGAAAATGACACCTCTAGCGGTTATCGTGGCCTATTAGGTCCCTCTATGGTGTGTAATGTAGCATGTTTAGCTATTCCTCGTCTTCCTTCCTACTTATACATAGAAAATAATACCCCAGAGGAGATGATGAGTAAGCCGCAATCCCGCTAGCAAGGACGTTAGGTTGTTTTGCGGAAACCTCTTTGCACTGTGGATGGACGTTTTCTGCCATCTCGCTAGCTGGACAAAGCTTGCAATATTGAAGCACTAATGTAATGATAAATGATAAATGGGTTATACTTGTATAGCGCTTTTCTACCTTCAAGGTACTCAAAGCGCTTTGACAGTATTTCCACATTCCTCCATTCACACACACATTCACACACTGATGGCGGGAGCTGCCATGCAAGGCGCTAACCAGCAGCCATCAGGAGCAAGGGTGAAGTGTCTTGCCCAAGGACACAACGGACATGACTAGGATGGTAGAAGGTGGGGATTGAACCCCAGTAACCAGCAACCCTCCGATTGCTGGCACGGCCACTCTACCAACACCTGGCTAAATTGGGGCTCTAAGCAGAATTGTATTTGGAAGACCCCCATTATCATTACAAAAAATAGTCACACTTTTTTATTTATTTATGTAAAACTTATAAAATGTATAGTTTTTGACTAAAACTTTAATTTAATTTAAGGCATGTTTGTACTAAAAATAGGGATGTGAATCCTATGACGACAATTAAATTAGCTTCTGGTTCTTGGGGGTGACGATTCTATTCAAAATCGAATCCCGATTCGACACAATTCTCAATTCAAACTGATTTTTTTTTTTGCAATATATTATTTTGTACATACATTTTATTAAAACCTTTTTCAAAAAAGGTTACAGGTCACGAAAGTTTTTTTTGGCTACTGGCGTATGACGTACAGGTGCAGCGAGTAAGCACTGCAATGGACTAAAAATAGATTCTTGAGTCGTGATAAAAAAAATAATTTAGTTCCGATGTGAATCGATTTGTTTCCAGCATCCTCTAGCTCAAACAAACTCATTGGAAATTAATTGTTCAACAGTTTATTTTTTGGTGCAAAATAACAAATTGGAAAATCTTCTTTGCGAATGTCTTACAAGATTGGAACGCAGTCTGCCCGCCACAGGAAACAGTGTGATGCCAAAGGGGGCATTTTCTGTTAAATCTTATTAGTGACTGAGCAGGAAGGGGCTACAAATACATGTGTGGTAAATTGTCATTCATTAATTGGCATTTTACATGTGTGTCTTTTCACTCAAAATGCCCCCACCCACGGATCATAGTGCCCTACACACAGCACACAATAGGCTTATGTATTGAACAAAAACATATTTCATTGTAGTCTGATGGATACATTTATCATATTCATTGTAATAATTATATGAAACATAATGTTGAATAACTGCAAATTGAAACATATTTTATTGACATTAATGGTTTAATAACTCAGTGGTTCTCAAACTTTTTTCACCAAGTAACACCTCAGAAAAAACTTTGCTCTCCATGTACCGTCATAATGATCAACATTAAAACACAGTAGCGTAGCAGGCCTAAGTATTCATTAAAAACAGTGCAGAGGTTATTTAACAAATATATAAAATATTTTTGGCCACCGTAACATTACACACAGTTTGAACAGTAATGCTGTGTTTGTACTTTAATCAAGTGATTCGTTGGCGTACCACTTGATGGATCCCGCATACCACAGTTGGAGAATCACTAGTTTAATTTTTTACGAGCTTGCTATCAAAGTACATCACATGTTCACACTTGCTCAGTGGAACATGTATGAGGGGAGTACGGAGAAGCAAACCGTAGTAAAAGCCAATGAAGAAAAACTATGCAAAGTTTGTAGTGGTAATGTTTTGTCATGCTACTTTTGTATTGGGTACATGAGAGGGGGATGCTCGCGTCGCCTTGGGAGACCCCATCCCTGGTCCATGTAGGGTGCCTTTTCCCCCAAAGAGTATTGCACAACTTTATATATACTGGATATGTCGTAGCTAAAAATACTCACACACAAGGCTGTACAGTATTGATGTCTGACAAGACAGTTGAGGCTCTCTACATAAAGTTGTGATTTTAGAGAGTTTGCAAACCCTTTGTCTGCTCTTCAGTTACGTAACTTTTTGGTGACTGGATGTTTTTGTGTGCGCTGACTTTTGCCTTCAGCTTTACGGCGCACCACCCACACATCTGCATCTCCTCACGTAACATATGCCAAACTCCAAAGACACACATTGCGTATTCTGCTGTTGTCTTTTTTAAGGCCTCTCTCAGCCCATGTTTACATGTCAAGAAAGCTCGCTAGCCTCCAGTCGTTTCCATGGCAACCTGCCTGTGGCTACACCATACACATATCTATTCCCTTGTGCTTTCCTGAAATGTATTCGTTAAAAGACGTGCATGAATGTCACATGATCATATGATCTTTT